>NW_010211429.1:0-211 GCF_000695765.1 Mesitornis unicolor
TGGAAGAAAATAATAAAGGTAAAGGAGGATAAACAGTTTACTTAGATAAAACTCTGAAGAAGACAGGCAACTTAGTGGTCTAGGACACAGCAAAGCCTGAGGCATGCAATGGTGTCTTTCCCTTAGTCTTTCCTGTCTCTGTGAGTGCTTCAGGGATGGAGGGTCCTCAGTAAAGAAGGATGGAATTAGGGATCATCTAATTACATGGGTA
>NW_010211430.1:0-211 GCF_000695765.1 Mesitornis unicolor
GGGTGGAGGTGGGAGTTCAACAGAATACCCAGAAATGGGTTAATTCCCTCATGAGAAACAGTTCACGGTGATAAAATAAGGCTAGAAAATAGTACTTGTGTGAATAAACACTGAATCCACTGCGTCCTTACTCCTTCTAACTTCACTGACTGGTTGTGAAGCCCCAAGGGAACCCATTTTTGGTGCAAACAGCACAAGATTCAAATTTCAT
>NW_010211431.1:0-211 GCF_000695765.1 Mesitornis unicolor
GATATGCAGAGATTTTAATTGTTAAGATTTGTTCAGGAACAGGTTGAGGGGCCTTTTGATTTTCAGTGTCTGGATGTTTTAAGAACAGGTGAGGCAGATACGTTATAAGGATGATATAGGACTAACAACCCTGCCTTGTTCCTGTTTCCTCTATTTTTCATGGCCAGAGAAATTACCTTTTAATGCTGCCTTTCATATGTGAAAAATATAC
>NW_010211432.1:0-211 GCF_000695765.1 Mesitornis unicolor
TCCCATTTTTGAGCATATACTCTGCATTCAGTAATGGTGTAAGACCAGAAGTAGCATTTGTTGTACTGGGGCTTTCTTGGAGGAAGGAGAATAGACAGAAAGGGGTGAAATCCATATTGTTGTCACACTGAAACCATGTTTTTTCCTCCACTGGGTCTTAAAGATATAGGCAGAACCATGTCTACAGGCACAGACACAAGAGAAGTATTTG
>NW_010211433.1:0-212 GCF_000695765.1 Mesitornis unicolor
CCCGTAATCCCGGGTGGGAGCGGGGCCGGGTCGCTAATCCCAGCGCGCAGCAGATGGCGGGCGGCAGCGTGACCCAGCTGCCGGGCCCCGCGTGCGCTCGGCCTTAATTGCAACCGGAGCAATTAAACCAGGGGACGCTTCTTCTTCACCCGGCAGCGCTTTGGTGGCTTTCCTTGCCCGGCCTTGGTTTTGGCAGCCTGTGGCTGGGGGGG
>NW_010211434.1:0-211 GCF_000695765.1 Mesitornis unicolor
TGAAACTGATGTTAAAACTATTTATATTCTAGCTTATGCCAAGAAAAATATTTTACACTTAGCTTAATATCGTAATTGCAAGCCCAAAACCATCACTGCTAGCTTCTAAATACAGAACAGAATCTGGGAGGAGGAAGTAAGAAAATATATGTTTTGGCTGTGTGATTGCAGCAGGGAAGTAGCCAGGATTCATCATGGGCTTGGACAAAAC
>NW_010211435.1:0-211 GCF_000695765.1 Mesitornis unicolor
GGCAGCCAGGGAGATGGCCAGGAAGAGCCAGGAGGTCAAGAGCTGCAGCTCCTGTGTCTGTGAATGCCAGGAGAAGGAACTCTGTGACTGAGCTGACGTTGGACATTTGCTGCTTGTGGACATGGGGACCTATCCATGGAAGAAAAGCTAGTAAGAAGTTAGGGCAGACATCTAAAGGAAAAAAATCTATTCAGTTGTCTATAGATACCCA
>NW_010211436.1:0-212 GCF_000695765.1 Mesitornis unicolor
GGGGACAGAACCCCCCAAATGGGCTAATTAACAAAAGGCTTAATTAAAATTAACACCAGGCCCCGACTGCTGACCCCAGGGCCACCACGGGGCTGTGGGGAGGGGACAAGGCCACCATGGGTGTCCCCAAACTGGGCCTGTCCCCATGGGGGATCACTGAGGGGTGAGGTCCCATAGCCCCGGAGCTGGGGCCTGAGGGGGTTTGGGTGGTG
>NW_010211437.1:0-212 GCF_000695765.1 Mesitornis unicolor
CTGGGGGGAGCTGGGGACACTGGGGAAACTGGGGGATGCTGGGAGATGGGGCACTGGGGACATTGGGTGACACCGGGGGGTGCTGGAGACATTCGGAGGCACTGGGGACATTGGGTGGAACTGGGAGATGGGGCACTGGGGACGTTGGATGACAGTGGGGGGTGCTGGAGACATTCGGGGGCACTGGGGACATTGGGGGGTACTGGGAGATG
>NW_010211438.1:0-212 GCF_000695765.1 Mesitornis unicolor
GGTGCACGCTCCGTCCTCCGTGGGCACCTTCCAAGAGGCGACGAATTCCTCGGTGCTCTGCGCCAGGGCCCCGCCGGGCAGCTGGAAGTCATCGCCGGGGTCCCCGTTGTAGTTGCCGCCCAAGCCGCACACACGGCCCCGGTAGGCGTCGGGGATGGTGACGAGGAGGTAGGTGGCCACGTTGTAGAGGAGCCGGAGGCCGGCGGGCGCCC
>NW_010211439.1:0-211 GCF_000695765.1 Mesitornis unicolor
TGGAGGGACACGGAGGTGGCCGTGCACTGGGATGCCACACTTAGGATGTGGGGACAGCTGGGACACGGGGACAGTAGTGTCCTAGGGTGCAGGGATGCAGGGATAGGACATGGGGACAGCTGCACCCCAGGGCGTGGGGATAGCCACACAGAGGGATTTTGGGGTGGCTGGGACACGGGGACAACCACGCTTGGGGATGTGGGGACAGCCG
>NW_010211440.1:0-211 GCF_000695765.1 Mesitornis unicolor
AATCATCAGAAATGTGGTTCTGCTTTAAAAATTACCGATTTAAGCAATTACCAGGTGACAAAAATTCTAATACACACCTTCCTTAAACCACTTTTGAATTGCAGTGTTTTGAATAAAACGCTAAAGAACTTCTATTGCAGGAGAAGAAACAAACACAGCCAACACCGCACAAAATAGCAGAATTTGATGGTGATGAAGGACTGGTCAGCCA
>NW_010211441.1:0-211 GCF_000695765.1 Mesitornis unicolor
GGATGATCAGTGTACATCTACTGTAGACATTGCAGTCACCAAAATTCCTTGTTATTCACAATAATTCCTTAGTGAGTGACAGATCACATACACTAAAATTTAGGTGTTTTGTGTCAGAGCATAAGCTATAGCAAGTTTAATCCGATGACAGATGTGCCATAACTGAATGAAAATGAAGATGTTCCAGTATACAGTGGCTGAATCCAGGAGA
>NW_010211442.1:0-211 GCF_000695765.1 Mesitornis unicolor
CAATCCTCCTCGCCAATCTTCCATATTTATCCCATACCACATTAACTGTGAAACAGAAGGAAAAAACCTCAAACTAAAGTCAAGTTATATCATAGCTACATACAGCTAGAATTAGCCTCACGTCCACAGTGGGAAAGGAAAGGAGGGGGGAGTTTAACTACCCTGGTACCTGCTGGAAGAACAACACAGCAGGACATAAGCAATCCAGGAG
>NW_010211443.1:0-211 GCF_000695765.1 Mesitornis unicolor
GGGTCTCTTGCTCTGCCTGCTTCCCTTGCCTTTAGAGGGGTTGAACTGGTTGTGTGCATCTAGGAGAGTGTTCTGGAAAAGCTCCCAGCTCTCTCTGGCTCCTTTATCCTCCATGGAATCTTTCCACGAGATCCCTTCCAACTGAGCCCCAAGCGAGCTGAAGTTTGCTTTTCCAAAGCCTAAAACCTTTGTCTCGGAACTGTCCTGGTTT
>NW_010211444.1:0-212 GCF_000695765.1 Mesitornis unicolor
GGGTGCTTGGAGACCCAGGGACCCCAAAATTGGGAACTCAGATATTTGGGTGCTCGAGGACCCCAGGACCCAAAGATTGGGGTCCCAGGGACCCCAAAATTGGGGTGTTCTGGGACCCAGAATTTGGGCGCTGGAGGACCCAGGGACCCAAAAGATTTGGGACCCAAAAAATTGGGGTGCTGGGGAACCCGGGGACCCAGATATTTGGGTGC
>NW_010211445.1:0-212 GCF_000695765.1 Mesitornis unicolor
AGGAGGCACCCAGGCTCCTACTGGGATCAGGCCAGCACTCCAGCTGGGATAAGCCATCCCAGCCCCTACACCCATTGCAGGGCTGGAAACACCATTACTGCTGACTCAGCAGCTGCAGAGCCGGGGTGATGGCTCCCATCCTGCACCCTCCGCTGGCCTGACAACCCGTAGGGAGCAAGGCCCGGATTTGGGCACTGCCTGGCCCAGCAGCA
>NW_010211446.1:0-212 GCF_000695765.1 Mesitornis unicolor
CAGATCTGAGGGTAATTTAGAAGCCGATGAAAACTGTTTGTTCTTTGGCTCATTCCTCAGTATTCATAGTCCTCATATGAAGATCACTGCAGGGTTTTATGAGTTAAAAATGTGTCCATCTAAGAATGAATGACTGTGAAAAAGTTCACATGGATGACAATGACTGAAAAATACTAATTTAATACTTTCCATTTTGCTCAAGTACCAACTAC
>NW_010211447.1:0-211 GCF_000695765.1 Mesitornis unicolor
GCAAGGAGGAATTAGAAGAGTTCCAGCTGGAAGGGACAATTTGGTTCAATGGCCTGTAGGAAGGTCGTAGTATCCAGAAAAATAAGTTCGGTCCTATCTGAGAGTCTGCTGAAGCTTTTCGCTTCCTTTCTGGCTGGGCCATGACATGTTTTAACACAAGCTTTCTATGTCCTCAGCTTGTAGAGAGGAGGTTGCCTACGTGACCTGTACC
>NW_010211448.1:0-211 GCF_000695765.1 Mesitornis unicolor
AGATATGAGACAAGATATGAGATATGAGACATATGAGATATGAGACATATGAGACATGAGACATATGAGATATGAGACATGAGATATAAGATATAAAAGGTATGAGATATAAGATATAAGATATTATATGATTATGACATAATATAATATAAAGTAATATAAACGTTCATATATATTTATGTATATATTTATATAAATATAAAACACAACT
>NW_010211449.1:0-212 GCF_000695765.1 Mesitornis unicolor
TGGACTTCATTGCCATAAGTTTCAAGGCACTGAGGATCCTTTCAGCAGTATCATCTCTCTTACCTGAAAAGACTGCAGGAAGGAATTGAAATAGATGAAGACAATCTGGGAAATGTCATCTTCACCAGGGTTGACGAAGAAAAGCATATAGGTGATGCCTAGCAGAGGCAGAAGGACTAGCGTTGCCTTGACTGCCTTCCTGTGGGGAGGAA
>NW_010211450.1:0-212 GCF_000695765.1 Mesitornis unicolor
TTTCTAAGATGTTCATCTTGTCTGTCACTAAAGTCATTAAATGTACCAGAGGCTCTTTCACCTTCCTCCTCCTCCTCCTCGCATCTCATCCTCTCCAACGAAGCACAGGTTTTTGTTTCATGCTCCACTCTCACCTCCTCTCACAAGCTGGAATGGCCTCTCTAGAGAGATGCACTGAACTCATGAGTAGATAACTGCTTCTATAAGGAGAA
>NW_010211451.1:0-212 GCF_000695765.1 Mesitornis unicolor
TCCCCCTTTTCTCCCTGGGGGCTCCTTCTTTAGGGCTGTTCCCCCTTTTCTCCCTGGGAGTTCCTTCTTTTTGGGCTGCTCCTCCTCTGCCAGGGGTTCTCTTTTGACCTTTTTCTCTGGGGGCACCTGAGGGCTTTTTGGGTACTTCCTAGGAGCAACCAAGGTTTTTTTGGGCTCCTGGTGGGAGTTGGCTGCTGCTGCTGCTGGGTGGG
>NW_010211452.1:0-212 GCF_000695765.1 Mesitornis unicolor
GTTCACCCCAGTACTCCCAGTTTCCCTCCCAAATCCCCCCAGTCCCCTTTCAGTTCCCATCCCAGTACTCCCAGTCTATCCCAGTTCCTCCCAGTTCAACCAATTTCCTTCCCCAATCCCCCCAGTCAATCCCAGTTCATCCCAGTTCCCATCCCAGTTCCTCCCAGTTTCCCTCTCAAATCCCCCCAGTTCATCCCAGTCCCTCCCAGTTC
>NW_010211453.1:0-212 GCF_000695765.1 Mesitornis unicolor
CTTCCTACTAGGCAATCTTACCCTGAAGAAAGAAAACCAAAATATTTTACAAGGTTTGACAAATGGACCAGCCAGTTTAGAAGTGCAGCAGTTGCCTCAGAAAAGATACTGAAATCTTTTAGTTCTGACGTAAGTTGCTCTGAGACTATTATTTCGCTTTGCTATTTTAGGTGTACTGGTGCAAGATTTCATGTGAACAACCTGCATAGGAG
>NW_010211454.1:0-212 GCF_000695765.1 Mesitornis unicolor
GCCATGGACAATTCCCATTCCCAAAGGCCACGGACAACTCCCATTTCCAGGGTCCCCTCTCACATTTGGGTGGATTTCTAACATCCTAGCTTGGATTTTCCCATTTCCTGGGCAAGCTGAAATATAAACCTGGAGGGGCGCTCACCGACCACCACTGCTCGTGGAGCAGCTTCAGATACCAGTGAGGAGGTGGCTGTGGTGGGACGGTCTCC
>NW_010211455.1:0-212 GCF_000695765.1 Mesitornis unicolor
ATGGTGCTAGAAATAGAATTTAATAAGAAATGAGTACAGAAGTATTTTTACCATTCATAATGAGCATGTGAAAAGGGACAGTTTATGCTCCATTCTTTCTAAAAACTGTTCTGGCTTCCAGCAATACTGTGGCTTAGATCTGTGTGGCAGCTGGATTCTCCAGAATGGTTGATTTTTCTTCTTTGGAAATTTGATAAATATTGCCAGAATCC
>NW_010211456.1:0-211 GCF_000695765.1 Mesitornis unicolor
CTGTTGAGAGGTTTGCTCCCTTCTGAAAAATAAGCAGCAGTGTCTCTAAGCTGTGTACTTTAGTGGGAGGAGGAGCTACTTTTTTAAGCCAGCTTAATTTTTCACATAAAGGACAAGAGTGGGGCGATGGTGCAGGAAGGGTAAGACAGCCCCAGCAGAGCAGGGCCCTGTCTCTGTTACTTTGCTAGTGAGTTGGAAATTCGAAAGTCAG
>NW_010211457.1:0-212 GCF_000695765.1 Mesitornis unicolor
GCTGCGAACGGAGCGCATCCATTTTCCCTTGATCAGAGGCAGAATGATGCCTGCAGGGGGTGGGGAAGGGGTGAGACAGAGCAGCTCCTTGTCAAGTTGTTTGAGAAGCAGCAACCCTACAGAGCCCCCATTTCCTATGGTTTGTGGTGACATACATGGGCATGGGACAAATAATCCCTTCTCATGCTGAATTTGCTGCTTTCTCCTTGCCT
>NW_010211458.1:0-212 GCF_000695765.1 Mesitornis unicolor
CTGTGCTATGTACCTCTCAGATGACGACACTGTTGGGCACGTCCTTTGAGCATCTTTTCTGTGTACCACATTCAGAGAACCCTTCCCTTGCAAGTCCAGCTGCTGAGGCAATGATTTGTGACTTGGACCCCATGGCTGTGAGGGCAGAGGCCTCAATAAAATAAACTCAGTAACCAAATGCTAAGTTTAAGCTGCCTCTAATGAGGTTGCTT
>NW_010211459.1:0-212 GCF_000695765.1 Mesitornis unicolor
AAGCCCCATTGAATGCATCTGGGTCAAAATCGGAGGGGTTGTCTCCAAGAGAGGTCTTGCAGTGAGCATCTGTTGTCGACCCCCAAACCAAGACAGTGAGACCAACGGAGCGATATTTGGGTCAATTGAGCAGGCTTAGGGTCAACAAAACCTGGTTCTTACGGGAGACATCTGCTGGAAGAACAACACAGCAGCTCACCAGTCATCCCTCA
>NW_010211460.1:0-212 GCF_000695765.1 Mesitornis unicolor
AAGCCATAGTGCAGCTCCATAATCTAAGAAGCTCTTCCATTTGCAAAGAGATCAAAGGTATCTTGGCTTTGGCATTTAGAAATCTAGACACCGATTAAAATTCTGGAATATTCTGACAACAGCTGCTTTAAACAGAAGTTGCCAGATGGTAATATTTGTGTGGGTACCACGTCCTCTGGCAAGGAACAAGCTAACGATGCACAAATGCTTTG
>NW_010211461.1:0-212 GCF_000695765.1 Mesitornis unicolor
CCAGGCTGTAAAGCTGATAATATCTGCGGCTGCCTCATGTCACATATATTTTTAATAGACAGGCTTTTCTTACTATAACTATTCTGTGTTTTTTTTTCTCTTTAAATCCAAACTTAGATGAAGTGAAAAATTATTTTAGAAGTCTGAAACCTGAGACTTACACGCTGTAACAAATATTTTCAATATTTTTTCTAAAAACAAGGCACTGAGAA
>NW_010211462.1:0-211 GCF_000695765.1 Mesitornis unicolor
CAGGCTGCTTCTGCTGGGGCCTGAGGGACCTAAGCCACGCATGTGACATTAAAGAGGGACTCTGAACTCAGGAATCCCAAGCTGCGAAAAGAAAAGAAAAAAAAGAAAGAAAAAATAAAATTAAGTCTCTGGGGGACTCTGTTCCTAGTGTAGTGTTGTGCTTGGAGAAGCTACCAGTGGGTGTTTCTCATGGTGTTTGTCATGGTTTCTC
>NW_010211463.1:0-212 GCF_000695765.1 Mesitornis unicolor
GAGGCCTCAGGTCCATGCTGGCACCCGCTGGAAGGACCGGTCTTCCTGACAGTATCAGCAGGTTTCGGTAATGCCCAGTGCACCAGGCAACACATGGTGGGGGGCTGCAGCAGCCACTCAGCCTTGGAGCACCTTGAGGCCCCTGTGTCTGCAGAGATGACCCACGGGCAGCTGTGTCGAGAGCTCAGCCCTGAGTTGTCCGGTAAGCACAA
>NW_010211464.1:0-212 GCF_000695765.1 Mesitornis unicolor
TCATGCATGCACTCCTGAGGAAAAAGAAAAATCATCTGAGTAGATCCTGAACCTCAGCATATATGAATTTCTAGCACAGGACATTCAAAAGCAAGTACTAAAACCCTTTGGACCATGAGTGGCTTCTACTTCTTTTCTTCTCTTTGATTGTTTTGCCCAGGTGTTCAGAGCCTAAACGATTAGATCCTTTAGAGACAATAAGCTCTCCTCAG
>NW_010211465.1:0-212 GCF_000695765.1 Mesitornis unicolor
CTGTCAGTGTTGGGTCTCCCTGGGCTGGCTGTCACCGTGTCAGGTGTTGCGTCACCCCGAGGTCAGTTGACACCTTCTCAGGGTGTCTGGTCACCCACTGAGCTTGGCTGTCACCCACCAGGGTGCATGGTGACACCTCGGTGTCACCCAGCACTATGACACCCTGGTGTCACCCTGTGTGCGGACACCCCAGTGTCACCCAGTACTGGGAC
>NW_010211466.1:0-212 GCF_000695765.1 Mesitornis unicolor
AAAAATGTTCAGCGCAATTTTGTTTACCTTTTCTAGCTTGATCCTTCTGTCATCTTGTCCAGACTGCTTTCCTGTCCTCTTCAGACTGCCATCCCATCTACTCCCCACCTAGGTGCTGCAGGTTCACATTGTTACTGAAGGACACTGGAATACTCAGATTATGAAAACAGTTACAAGGGGTGCAAAGACTGATTTCTTTTCTATCCTCCAAC
>NW_010211467.1:0-212 GCF_000695765.1 Mesitornis unicolor
GGAAGGGGAAGGGGGAAAGGAGGGCAGGAAGCAGGAAGGAAACGGGGGCAGAAGTGGGAAAGGAGGGCAGGAAGTGAAGCAAAGCGGGCAGAAAGGAGGAAAGGAAGCGAAGGGAAGGAAGAGGAAAGGAAGTGGAAGGAGGAAGCACCACAGGAAGGGCTCACCGTGGCCTGGGCGGCGATGAGGGCGGGCAGCATGCTGCGACCTGGAGG
>NW_010211468.1:0-212 GCF_000695765.1 Mesitornis unicolor
TTAGTGCAGCCCAGCCCATCCCCCGCCCAACCCTTCCCAGGGCCATTAGCCCAGCCCAGCTTAACCCTAGCCCATCCCATCCCAGCCCAACCCCTTGCATCCTCCCCAACACCTCTCAGAACCATTAGCCCTGCCCAGCACAGCCCAACCCAGCCCATATTCCCCCAACCCCTCCCAGGGCCATTAGCCCATCCCATCCCCCTCAACCCCTC
>NW_010211469.1:0-212 GCF_000695765.1 Mesitornis unicolor
CTCATATTTCTGATGAAATCACATAGTATATTAGAATATTTGTTAGCATCTTTACACTAGTTGTGCTGTTCAATTCGATATTAAGGATTTGTGTTATGCTACAGGCTCTTGAGTCTCCTCTAATAACAATTTCTGATTAAACACATTATGACCAAGTCCTTGTGTGATGTGTTGAATTGTGAGCACATTTTAAATAATAATGGAACATATGG
>NW_010211470.1:0-212 GCF_000695765.1 Mesitornis unicolor
GGCTTTCAACTACCTGCTCATTTTGACCTTTCAGATTTGAAGCTTGCACACACACAATGTCATATTATAATTTACATGCTACATTAGTGGAAGTATGTACTTAGTGTTGGTTTATTTTTTTTCATTTATTTTACCTTTTCAGCAGAATAAATATCTTATTGATCAACCAATACAGTTTGACGAGCACAAAAATTATTTGAAAATTAAATCTT
>NW_010211471.1:0-212 GCF_000695765.1 Mesitornis unicolor
CCACAGGAGCAAGTCAGGGATGCAGATGGTTGCCTTGAGTTACCCTAACAGATCAGCAGAAACCTGAAGAGCTTTCCCGGCAGGAACACGCCGAACATAGCGACTTGCAAGAAGTGGCAAATCAATAGGAATCTTATCACTGTTGTTTGTGTGTGAAATCTTGAATTTCATGGTGCATTAAGTCACAGTTTTGTGTCATGTTAACCTACCTT
>NW_010211472.1:0-212 GCF_000695765.1 Mesitornis unicolor
CCTGTACCTCGCAGGGTTCTCCAGGCCTTGCTATCCGCGGGGCTGCTGTGGGGTCGCCGTCGCCATCCCCGGGGTCACCGTCGCCGTCCGTTGATGCCGCGGTGTCACCGTCGCTGGGGGGGGCGCCTGTACCCGTCCCCTCCTCCCCGGGGAGGACGACTGGAAAAGAAAAGGGGTGGGGGGAACGGTGGCGGAGTCTGGGGACCCCAAGG
>NW_010211473.1:0-212 GCF_000695765.1 Mesitornis unicolor
CTGCAGAAGCCCATCTGTCTCCAGCACAGGCAGGACCATGTCGGTAGACAGGCACCCTTCTCCAGTCTGTTCCCAAAGGGGCTGGATCTGCCCTTCCTGTGCCCTACAAATGGACCACAGGATTCGCCTCCCTCTGCTCAACCCAAGGGCCAGCTCTGGAGCACAGCAGCTGACTTCACGCATGGATAGGGGAGTAACAACTTTCTGGCCAC
>NW_010211474.1:0-212 GCF_000695765.1 Mesitornis unicolor
ACCAGGAACTGTTTTCTTCATTGATTTTTCTGCAAGAGTAAATCCTGTAAAAAAATCTGAGTCTTTTTTTCACAAAACAAAGATTCCTACAGAATATCTGTCTTCTTTTTAGTGAAATGAAGGTTGATTTTGGTGTGTTTTAGATCCAGAGCGCAGTATTTCACTCTGTACTGAGATGCCTGGGAGCCAGGAGTTTCCCCCCGAGCTACGAC
>NW_010211475.1:0-212 GCF_000695765.1 Mesitornis unicolor
TGCCGCGAGCCTGGGGACGGGGCTCCGCCGCGGGGTGAGGGAGCAGCGTTTCCACCCTGCCGTGAGGCACACGGACCGTCGAGTGCGACGTGGCAATGGTGGGTCCTCTTTCCAGTGCCTGTGGAGAACGGCACCCTTCCCCTCCCAACCTAAGCCCCTTCGCTGTGGGCCCCCAGCTGTCCCACTCGCAGCCTTCTCCACTTTCACCCCTC
>NW_010211476.1:0-212 GCF_000695765.1 Mesitornis unicolor
CAGCCTCTCTCTGCTTCCACGTGGCACCCTTCCCGCAGGAGAAAAGTCCTCCACTGAAGTTCAAATGTGGGTGTGCCCACAGTTGCAATTCCTTCACACATGAACTGCTTCAGCGAAGGTCCACAAAGCTCAATGTGGATCTGCCCATGGCCGCAGTTCCCTCGCACACAAACAGCTCCAGCACACAAACAGCTCCAGCACACACTGCCCAG
>NW_010211477.1:0-212 GCF_000695765.1 Mesitornis unicolor
CAGCATCAAGAACACAAACAGCCAGGGAAGCAGTCAAAGGTCGCTTCCTAATTGTTTGGAACAAAAAATGGAGCTTGTTAACATTCTGCTGCTGCTTCTTCTAGGGAGAAAAAAAACACATCAATGCTGCGGGGAGCTGTCCTCTGGAGGACTGAACAAATATGATCAAGCTTCTCCATGTTCACTTCCACTCACCCATCAGGCTTTCATTG
>NW_010211478.1:0-212 GCF_000695765.1 Mesitornis unicolor
AGAACAACTTTAAAAAACACCAAAGGTCAGTGAAGGAAGAAAGGAGAGGAAGAATGGGAAGGGTGCAGAGCCGAGATTTCCCCCTGCAATCCTGTGGTGAGAGTGCCGGTCGACCTGCCTGCAGCCTGTAGAAGCTCACCGGATGGGGCAGAGCCACATGAGCAGGCGGCTGCCCCTGAAGTGTTACTGAAATATCAGCTCAATAACTTTCT
>NW_010211479.1:0-212 GCF_000695765.1 Mesitornis unicolor
TAGTAAGGTCATAGCAGGGTGATAGTAAGGCCGTAGCAGGGCCGTAGTAAAGCCATAGTAAGGCCATAATGGGGCTGTGGTAAAGTCGTAGTAGGGTCCTAGTAAGGCCATAACAAGGCTGTAGTAAGGTCGTCATAAGGCCATAGTACGGCTGTAGTAGGGCCATAGTAAGGCTATAGCAGGGCCGTAGTAGGGTTATAGTAAGGCCATAG
>NW_010211480.1:0-212 GCF_000695765.1 Mesitornis unicolor
GCGAGCCCCAGCCCCTGCGCAGGATCTTTGCTCTGTGCCCCAGTGCAGCAATGGCCTAATGGTCCAAGAGCTGCGTCCTTCTCGTTTGCTCTGGCCTCACAAGAAGAGCGAAGCATCTTTGTGTGGGCTGCACCATGCCCATCCCCGCAGAGGCCCCCGGCCTGCGCCCGCACCCACCTTCCTCAGCAGCACCGCGATGTGCTGCTTCCTGT
>NW_010211481.1:0-212 GCF_000695765.1 Mesitornis unicolor
CAAAAACAGAAATCTGTGGTTGCAGTTGCTGAGAGCTTTCTTTCCTCATTGTTATGAGCAACAACAATTAACGTCCATCACCAACAATAATTAACGCCCATCACCTGCAGCTCTGTAGAGCCCACCAGAGCAGCAGCTCTGACGTGGACCGTGTGCCCATGCATGGGGCAATTCCCACAGCAGCCTCTCCTGGTGTGGTTTCTGCTTAGTGA
>NW_010211482.1:0-212 GCF_000695765.1 Mesitornis unicolor
CAGAGGTAGCTCTAGAGAGAAAACTAGCAGAAGACTAGAGAAGGAGTTACAGAGACTTCTTTCTTCCCCTCCCTGTTGACTGAATGACACCAAAGGTTTAGTTTGCCTTTACTATTAGGTAGTGGAATTTAAAGCCATTTTGTTGTTGTTGCGTGAGTGTCCTGGCAAGGTTGAAATGCTGTTGGCCAGTAATACCTGTGGTAGGGCTCCCC
>NW_010211483.1:0-212 GCF_000695765.1 Mesitornis unicolor
GTAGGTCTGGCAGGGCAGACAGAGAATGTAAACGGGGTCCCATCACCTCTTTGTTCTTGTTAGTCTTTGAATCTGCTGCATCTCAATGAGCCCCCCATGGCTCATCTCATTAGCTCTATTTAAGGTTTGGCAAGAGATATGTTTATCCAGACACTGGGAACAAAACACGTTCACTGTTTGGGTTTTTTTTTTCAATCTGGGACATCTTATTT
>NW_010211484.1:0-212 GCF_000695765.1 Mesitornis unicolor
TCCCAGCGGCCCCGGCACTCGGTGTTGTTCTGCAGGCAGGCGCGGCCGTGGCCCGAGAAGGCGCACGGGGAGGGGTCTTCCTCAGATTCCAGGTCTGAGGGGGGTGAAAGGAGCCCCAAAATTAGGGTTGTAACCCTAAAATGGGGTTTGAGACCCCTAAAATGAAGTTTGGGGGGGCTTAGGACCCCTAAAATGGGGTTATGGGGGGTTTA
>NW_010211485.1:0-212 GCF_000695765.1 Mesitornis unicolor
TATGGTCTCAGGGAATGGCTCTGAAACACCCGGTGTCATTGCATCAGGACACAGGCGGTGGGTCTGGATAGGAGCGACCTGCCCCATGTGGTGCAGCACTGCCTGAGTGACCTTAGGGAAGCAGTACTCCGTGCCTCAGTTTCCCTTCTGGGACAGCCTGGACTTGGTGACTGGTGGGACGTGGACTGCAGCTGGTGTTTGCTGTGCGTGGG
>NW_010211486.1:0-212 GCF_000695765.1 Mesitornis unicolor
GCAGGGTCTGGGTGCAGGGGTCTGGGTGCAGGGTTTGGGTGCAGTGTTGGGTGCAGGGGTTTTTGGGTGCAGCGTTGGGTGCCTGACCCCCGTGGTTCCGGGGCCACACGGACCCCTCACGGTGGGGTCCCTGGCACCCATGGGTGCAGCACTGACCCCTCCTTCGGTGTCCTCCCCCCTTTTGTGTCCCCCTCTTTGTGTGTCCCCAATCT
>NW_010211487.1:0-212 GCF_000695765.1 Mesitornis unicolor
TGTGCCACCCTGCTCCTCTGCCCAGGGCCAAACACTCATACTTTCTGAAAAGCACTTTTGGTTCAGTGGAGGTATTCACGTCTGTGAGGGGGAATGACCACATGTACCAGCCATCTCATGCCGTTCCTTTAAGGTGTGGAGCTCTGAGATAAGTCCTTCTCATAATGTTTATAGCACGGAAATCCTCAGCATTTTTGACTGGGAAGTGGCAG
>NW_010211488.1:0-212 GCF_000695765.1 Mesitornis unicolor
ACTATAAAGGAAAAGACAAGAGGTTCTCACAGCTCTGCCTGCAATGTGCAGTGTTGCCAACTCTTGCATTTTTATGAGTCTCATTACAGTTAGTGGTTTTCTTGAAGTCCCACCTATTAAGTCCTGCCGTATTTTCATTTTAAAGAGATAAATACATAACTGCCAGAAAGAATTTTGAAGTTCAGGTGATATGATCAAAAAAAGCCCAGAAG
>NW_010211489.1:0-212 GCF_000695765.1 Mesitornis unicolor
TAGTGCTAGCGATGAGCTGGGCTCTGAATAAAAGTGAGTCCAGCATCTGTAACCCAGTTTATTTTAATCTGCACAATTCTTTTTATTTATATGACTTTTTTCCCTACTTATTTGATCTGACACTAGGGTGTGTATATCCAGCAATGAGGATGTCTGTCTGGCCCAGGCTTTGCAAGATTTTGGGCAACATGGTAAAAATTGAATTTTTCTGG
>NW_010211490.1:0-212 GCF_000695765.1 Mesitornis unicolor
CAAGTCCCAGAGGGAGCCTTCAGTCCTAATCCTGATATTTACTTCCTATGAGGTCACTTGTGCCCGAATACCTGGTAGGACAGAAGGTGGCACGTGGCTTGGATGCTGATTGCAAGGTCACTGCTACCTGAGTAGCAGATGGGCCAAGGAGAGACAGATTGAGGGCAAATGAAGGAACTGAAATCTCCCAGCAGCTACAGAGCGTTGTGGTA
>NW_010211491.1:0-212 GCF_000695765.1 Mesitornis unicolor
ATTCAGTCAGTTTCTGAATATCCATTGACATTTGCATTGCTCTCTTAATAATGGAGGCAGTGGTGAAGCCTCCATTTGGGGATGCACAATTTCAAGATTGGAGCACTGGAGGTTTCAATCCAATGGATGATCATTCCTGTCTTTATTCTTTCCCTCCCATAGTTATTTATTATTTCTTTTTACAATTCTTTCCCCAGAATAATCTCAGATTC
>NW_010211492.1:0-212 GCF_000695765.1 Mesitornis unicolor
TTATCATCCTCTCCAGAATATTTTGGAGGTTCTTTAGGAAGTTCTACAGTTCTAGTGAGAATCAGTGCCATCTGTGGTGCCATTTGCTGCAAAGCTGCTTTCTTAGCAGTCTGATCTGGTAATCTCTTCCCT
The DNA here is from genome assembly GCF_000695765.1 of Mesitornis unicolor. Classification (NCBI taxonomy): domain Eukaryota; kingdom Metazoa; phylum Chordata; class Aves; order Mesitornithiformes; family Mesitornithidae; genus Mesitornis; species Mesitornis unicolor. Next base: position 133 of record NW_010211492.1, read on the forward strand.
TCTACTATTTTAGTGTATTAGATTGATGTGCTTTACAGTGCATGATCGGTATTTGTGCTGGCTCTTGTACAGCCAATAAA
>NW_010211493.1:0-212 GCF_000695765.1 Mesitornis unicolor
AAAACTATTGCAATCATTCAAAACATCACCTGCCTTTATGTCCTCCAATCATTAGATAAGCCAAAATGTTATGTGTTAGTTTATTATATATGGAAACAATGTAAAACCCTAGACTTTACTCCTAGTTAAGAAAGCTTAACTTCTAAAATATTTATTAAACTTAAGTCACAATGTGTTGTTCCAGTGGTGGCTCATTATAGCAATGCTAATAC
>NW_010211494.1:0-212 GCF_000695765.1 Mesitornis unicolor
TCTCCAAAGACTTGGATTTGTAGTACATAAATTTTTAACAATAACAAGCCTGCACAAACTAGATTTCACAATATGCCAACCTCAGCTGACACAAAGAACGGTCATTTGAAAACACAAAGAGATCTTTCATTAACGCTCCCTTTAACTTACGTGTCCCAGATGCCCTCCAAACTTAGATACACCACTCAGATACACCACAAGAGCACAGGGCT
>NW_010211495.1:0-212 GCF_000695765.1 Mesitornis unicolor
CATCCAGCCAGGCAAAGCTGTGGCCCAGTCCTAGGGGAATTGTCATTCGTGATTTATTCTCCCCCATTATTTGGTATAGCACGTGAGAAGTATTGCACTCTTCAGGAGAGCAGGGAGACGGTGGCCATACGTGAACCCACGTGTATGTGTCCATGTGGGCAAAATGCCCTGGCTTCCCACTGACTTCAGGTCCAGATGGAAACGGTGATCCT
>NW_010211496.1:0-212 GCF_000695765.1 Mesitornis unicolor
ATATTTGGCAAGTTCTTGTCTCCCAGACTTACTTTCACACCACAGTACTCACCCTGTATCTCAAAACAGGAAAAATACATGAAGACTTATCAACCACTGGCAACGGGGTGTTTATTTTCAGCATCTTTAGGCTACCTTGGTCCTTTCCTTTCTACAACTACTAGCATATAATGCAGTCCATAGACTGCACAATTTGTTAAGAGAAACATACA
>NW_010211497.1:0-212 GCF_000695765.1 Mesitornis unicolor
GAAGCCCAGAACCCCAGGCTTTGTCGGGCTACAGAAGCACTTCACAGTAAAGGTCAGGCCTGACAACAGCTTCCACTCCTAGTCTACTTGATGTCGGTGCAGGAGCCAGCTACTTGTGTTTACGGAGCTGAGTTCTGGACAGCAGCAATGAAAATTCGGAGCCAACAGAGGCTTTTTAGTTAAGCACAGAAGTGCAGAGCCCAAGGCTTTGT
>NW_010211498.1:0-212 GCF_000695765.1 Mesitornis unicolor
GGTATTAGGAAAAGTATCTTTATTGAAAGGGTTATCGTGGGCTGTGCAGGGCCGTGGTAGAGCCACCATCCCTGCGGGGATCTAAAAGACCGGGGACACGACGACGTGCTCGGGGACACGGTTTAGCAGCGGACGGGTTATGGCTGGACTCGATGATTTTAAAGGTCTTTTCCACCCAGATGCTCCCATGATTTCCACCCCCGCTCTCTCCG
>NW_010211499.1:0-211 GCF_000695765.1 Mesitornis unicolor
CAGCCGCTCCTCAGCAGGAGATGCTCCAAACTGGCCACACAGCAGCAAGTACGTAACTTGCACTATGTAAGCACAGACGATACTCAGACTCTCCTTTAGTTGACAAGTCTGCTGTAGACTCACTTACCTAACCCTCACAACGTTGCACTAAAATATTCTGCAGCATAAAAACTGCCATGCCACCACCAATACAGAAGTCCATCTCTGGTTA
>NW_010211500.1:0-212 GCF_000695765.1 Mesitornis unicolor
TAACAATAAAAATGCTTTGTTATAAGTCATACTATCGTGAATGAACATTGCCTCTATCACATCATTTAATTAATGGCTGAGCTCTCCTTTTTCCAAAGGAAACTACAGCTGGAAAATAAAAATAAAATCAGTAAACAAATGATTTGTAACGAACATTTTTGTATTATTTCCTTTCTACTATCAAAATTATATCTGGTTAAATGGTTTACAAA
>NW_010211501.1:0-212 GCF_000695765.1 Mesitornis unicolor
TCAGGATAATTTAGGGACCTCAAGAGGTGTTTAAGCCAAACCACCCCCTGACGCGACCAGATCCAACCGTAGCAGCAAAGGAAGCTGGGCCTTGTCGAGTTTTTAGTACTTCCGTGGATACAAGAGAGAGAACAACTTCTCTAGGTGCCCACAACTGCTGCTGATCACCTTAAATGCGAAAACTTTCCTTAACTTTTACAGTTTTCCTTGCA
>NW_010211502.1:0-212 GCF_000695765.1 Mesitornis unicolor
CCCCCCCACCAGGAGCCGCACAGTGGCCGCGAACTTGGTCTGGGTCTTCAGCACCTGGGGGGGCTGTTTCTCGATGATGAAGGTGCTGGGGAGGGACGGGGGTGAGCGCGGGCAGGAGGAGCAGCCCCAGCCCGCCCCCCTCCAACCTGCCGGGCCCCCTCTACCTGGTGACCAGAGCAGAGATGATGTCGGTGATGGTGCCATTCAGCTCC
>NW_010211503.1:0-212 GCF_000695765.1 Mesitornis unicolor
CAAGAGAAGAATTAGACAATAGCATGAGGGAGAACAGCTGTGGTCGGACCAAAACTTTGTTTTGTCCAAATTCTAGGGGTGATCCAATGTCTGATGTGGCGTGACAGTGGGGAACCATTCGAGGTGAGGGGCAGAGCAAAAGGTGATGATCTTATGCATGCTCGCATGATTTTTGCTTTGATAAAAATGTATCAATAGGCTGTGAAAATGTA
>NW_010211504.1:0-212 GCF_000695765.1 Mesitornis unicolor
GGGGTGTGCTCATGTGAGTGTGAGGATGCAATAAAGCTCTCCTTCCACATGAACTGCAGTGCGCTGCTGGCCTCTGTCCTCAGGCTGTGTGTGACCAACATGGCTCTCACAGCTGTGCCAGTGTTTCCCAGGACCAGCACAGCCTCACATGAGCTGAGCTCTGAGCGCTGCACCACATTCTCTAGAACAAAAATGCCTCCTGGCACAGGAAG
>NW_010211505.1:0-212 GCF_000695765.1 Mesitornis unicolor
GTCAGATTTGTTGACCTGGTTTGGGTTGGGTCGATTCAGGTTGAGTTGGGTTGTTTTGGGTTTGATTGGGTTGGGTTTGGTTGGGTTGACCCACATTGGGTTTGGTTGAGTCAGGTTGACCCAAGTTGGGTTGACCCACATTGAGTTGTGTTAGGTTGGGTTGGGTTTGGTTTGGTTGTGTTGGGTTGACCCAGATTGGGTTGATCCAAGTT
>NW_010211506.1:0-212 GCF_000695765.1 Mesitornis unicolor
AAAAAAAAATATCGCGCTAGTATTTCAGAGTCTGTCTTATTCTTCTCTTTTTCCTAAAGAGAAGTGCTTGAAACTGGTTTATCACGTTTACAGGGGAATACTGAAGTGAGAAATTCAGTCTCTCAGACACTTTTTGCAATAGTTGTGACTACCTGTTTACAAGGAGAGGACTCTACCTATTCTGTGATTCTTTCCAAAAGAACAGGGAAAGA
>NW_010211507.1:0-212 GCF_000695765.1 Mesitornis unicolor
CCCTTGTACACCCCAGAACCTGGCGCCTGCTGGAGCCACCGTTCGCCCCAGTGCTGTTTTTTGCCCCTGTAGCCTCTGGCAGATTGGGTTTGGAGTGGGAGATGGGGCTGGTCGCTGCCCAGCGGGGTTGGAGGGGGCCATGGGGACAAGGACCCCTCTGGGTGTCGGGGCGCAAAGTGCGCCTGTGAGCAATGGTGGGCTGCAAACAACAC
>NW_010211508.1:0-212 GCF_000695765.1 Mesitornis unicolor
AGCCACTCCTCTCCAAGCCTGTAGAGCTGCAACGAGTTGTTGTTAAGTGGCTTAGGAGCCTCAAACTTTTGTTCTCTGTGTTACGGGAGGGAAATGCAGCTCTCCTTACCATGTTGCCTGGAAGCGTAAAGAACAGAAGTAGAAAGGACATAAGCAAGAGCATGGTGCTCTAGAAGCCAAGTATCTCAGCTTCTTTCAGTTGTCGAGACTCT
>NW_010211509.1:0-212 GCF_000695765.1 Mesitornis unicolor
GAAGCCACTGCTGCCCTGGAGGGCCAGGGTGCACCAGCAGCTCCCCGAGTGCTGCCGGGGCATGGAGGCAGCACAACTTCTTGCAGGCTGGTGTTTTGTGAACAGTTGAGTCATTCCCGGATCACTGCATGATCACTGCGCCTCCCCCCCTGCCCAAATTGACTCACCCCAGCCCCACGGGTGTCCATGGCCAGCGCTGGCCCCAGCACCCC
>NW_010211510.1:0-212 GCF_000695765.1 Mesitornis unicolor
ACTCTCTCAGTTGGTCCTCATAGAGGAGGTGTTCCAGCCCCCTGATCAGCTTCATGGCCCTTCTCTGGATCCGCTTCAACAGCTCCATGTCCTTCTTACACTGGGTGCCTCATAACTGGATGAAGTACTCCAGGTGGGGCATCACCAGTGCAGAGGGGCAGAATCACGTCCCTCGACCTGTTGAGCACACTTCTTTTGATGCAGCCCAGGAT
>NW_010211511.1:0-212 GCF_000695765.1 Mesitornis unicolor
TTGAGAAGCTTGCTGTATGACAGTGAAAGGTTTTCATATGACCCGAGTTTGGGATAGCACTTCAGGAGTAACTTACACTAACCATCCAGAAATGAAACTCCCTTAGACATGTTAGTGTTTCCTAATTATGCATTTCTTGTAGCTAATTGCATGGCCTCTCTGAACTATTCTGTACTCTGTTTGTAACACTTGTCTTCATCTGTGAGAACATA
>NW_010211512.1:0-212 GCF_000695765.1 Mesitornis unicolor
TCTCAAGTGGGAGCAGGGGGGGATGTAGGGGCAAGCAATACAGCAGCTCAGGCCAGGCTAGATTCCAGCAGCTTTCTCCACAACATATCACTGCTGTCTGAACATATTAAGGCCTTTTCCTTTCTCCTCTTGCAGATGTCCTTGCAAAGATACCACAGAGCACGGAAGCAGGTCACGGAGTCTGGTAACTGGCACGAGGCTCTCCTGATGCT
>NW_010211513.1:0-212 GCF_000695765.1 Mesitornis unicolor
GAAGTATTTGGCACAATCCCCAAATCTTGGGGGATTTGCTTTTGCCTGGAAAACCTCCCCATGCAAAGAGTTGTGTGAAAACACCCAAAGTTCAAGCAATTCATATTTTTTCCTGCAAATTTTGCTCCTGCAAAGTGTTGATCGAAGATGCTCTAAACCTGAACCAATTTGGATTTCCATGGAAATTCTCCTCGTGCAAAGGGGTTTGCACA
>NW_010211514.1:0-212 GCF_000695765.1 Mesitornis unicolor
ACCCCAAATTGTCCTAAAATCAACCAAAATTTCCCCAAATTCACCCCAAATTGCCTCCAAATGACCCAAGTTTAGCCAAATTAGCCCCAAATCACCCAAATTTGCTCCAAAATCACCCAAATTTGCCCCGAAATCAGCCACGTTAGCCTGAATCCACCTCAAATTGCTCTAAAATCAACCAAAATTGCCCCAAATCCATCCACAATTGCCCC
>NW_010211515.1:0-212 GCF_000695765.1 Mesitornis unicolor
ATGCCATGTTGTTCACAGAATTTACTGGCCAGACAGATGAGGTTGAGGCTCTGAAAGGAGAGAGATGCTGAAACATTTCCAGTCAGAGTCTCGCTGTGGACCTGTTTTTTTATGAGGCTTCATTTTTTGATAGTGGTTTTTGTGGTTTGTGTTTTTTTGACACCTGGAAAAGTGGTGTTGAAGGGAGAAACAGAGGTGTTGGAAATGTCCAT
>NW_010211516.1:0-212 GCF_000695765.1 Mesitornis unicolor
GGTGCAGCTAAATAACCCTCCCTGCTCTTACTGCTGGTGATGCACAGGGAGACACCAGCCCACAGGGTACGAACCACAAGGATTCTAATAGTGAGGGCTGACCCTCTGCTGCTTCTGCCATTTTAACTCTGCAGGCACAACTGGGTCACTGATGCAGCATTTTGCAGAGAGCCAGGCAATATTTTTTTCTTTTAACCCCCTTGACACAGAGA
>NW_010211517.1:0-212 GCF_000695765.1 Mesitornis unicolor
TGGGGCTATGGAAGCACTTCCCAGGGAAGGTAAGACCCGACAACAACGTTCAGTCCTAGCATCATAGGTGTGGAAGAAGAGCTAGACTGTTTCTGTTTCAGAGCTGTGCTCCGACCATGAGCCAAGAAACATGGGGGCTAACAGCGACTGTCTAGCGAAGAATGATAGGGCAGAGCACAAGGCTTTCACACAGAATCACAGAATCGCTCGGT
>NW_010211518.1:0-212 GCF_000695765.1 Mesitornis unicolor
CTTAGTGTGATGGACTGAAAATGTGCTTCAACTTTGGAAATCTGAAGAGTGAACAAAACTCTGATCTTCTTTGCTGCTATTCTTCCTGTTTGAGTTCTGTGCTTTAGAACCATCCTGGTCAGGGTGCAATTGCTTGGGTGCTTTTTGTGCAGATAACATAACTCTTTTCTTTAAAGGCATGCTGTTTTGGGGGATTTTTTGTAATTTGTTCT
>NW_010211519.1:0-212 GCF_000695765.1 Mesitornis unicolor
TTTTTTCAGTTTTTGCTGTTTAATGCCCTTAGGAAAAATAATATTACCAAAAATATCATGACACTTTTTCCTGTCTTCTTTCCTTAAGTAAGCTGTTTACAACTGGCAAAATTTTTCAGTTTCAATTTTTGACCAGGACTCTCATTTCTTAAAAATATTTCCACTTTTGCACAATGAAGCAATCACATACTTGAGAAAGACGTTAATTTTTT
>NW_010211520.1:0-212 GCF_000695765.1 Mesitornis unicolor
TCATGTGCCTCAGACAATGTCTTCCCATCCTCAACAAGCTCCAGAGAGATCTGCCTGGTTAGTAATCAGGTACTCTTGTAGTTCTTTGGGGCTTAGGACAAAAGACCATAATGTGCTGATCACAGTGCTGATAATGCTGGCTGTGATTTCTGAAAGTGCTTTACACACCTGTAGTTTAAAACTGGTAGATGCTGATTTGGCCTTGAAATATT
>NW_010211521.1:0-212 GCF_000695765.1 Mesitornis unicolor
CCTCAGATACAATAAGCTAGCAAACTTCTGATGAATTTGCCCCTGCATTGCTACTACAGCACGAATTGGATATCAGAATGCTGCAGACCAGGTGCTTTGGGAGCAGACAAAGCTATGGAATAATGCATTAGATTTATTTTCTGCAGGTAGAATGAGAACAGTGGAATTTATGCACTGTGTTCTCTGGCTTTCACTGTAGAAATAAGTGTGCC
>NW_010211522.1:0-213 GCF_000695765.1 Mesitornis unicolor
ATTCCTGGGCACTCACCTTCCAGCTCCCTTCCTGTCCCACCCCCTCCATGTCTCCCCTTCTCTGAGCCAGTCCCCCACCAACCCACCCCGTCCCCTGGCAGGAAGCAGAGGCTGCAGCCTCTCTACTTCCCCACTGTCTGCGATTCTGCAGCTGACGGGGCGGGGGGTTGCTGGCTCAGGTTTTTGGCATCCTCTTGTGCAGGCTGGCTGGGT
>NW_010211523.1:0-212 GCF_000695765.1 Mesitornis unicolor
ATTACATCATAAATGGATGGTGTCAGGCAAGTAGAAAAAGACAAAATTCCCATCAGGTGTGACTTAACTGCTGTTTTCACCATTTATCTTGGTTTGGCTGTCTGTGGAGAACTAAATTATTGACACCAGTGCAGGTTCCCAGATGACATACAGTTGGCCTGTGCTTTGTGAAGCTGGGAGTTGTTTCAGCATATTTTTCGAAGACACAAATT
>NW_010211524.1:0-212 GCF_000695765.1 Mesitornis unicolor
AACTTGCACCAGTATTGCTGAGTAATCCTTAACGCCCCATACTAGAAACTGCCTCTTTCCAAAGCTGTCACACTCTTCTCCATCTGCAGGGCAAAACAAACAAATCAAATTAATGGAGCATCCACATGCGTGCTCTCAGTATCTTCCTTGTACTGTTCCTTATGCTGTTTTCGATAAGGCACAATTGCTAAGCTGAAGCAAATCACCACTGT
>NW_010211525.1:0-213 GCF_000695765.1 Mesitornis unicolor
ATCATAATATTATCTTTCAGTGTTGGCAGTTGGATTTTCCCAACATTCCCTTCAATTTCTTAAAGGCACTATGAATCCAGAGGTATGTTCTCTGAGGAGTTTGTACCCTGAAAGAACCAAAGACAGCATAAGAAAAAGCTCCATTTACAAATAAGTGGGCAGGCAATGACTGAGCCTCCTCAGCAATTCTGAGAAAAAGTGCATTTCATCAGA
>NW_010211526.1:0-213 GCF_000695765.1 Mesitornis unicolor
CTGTGCATCAGGGGAGCTGAACAGTCCCAGGATGAAGGGGTCTCTGTTCATTCAACAGCTGTAGAATATCAGTGTACAGAGCTGTGCCACCGCTCCAACCCGGGCTGTCTCCCCATTTTCTAGCTCAGTAGTAAATGTAAATCTGTGCTGAGCTGTGATTTGCCAAAGGGCAACCACATGAACAGAACTTAAAAAAATATCCACCACTGCTTA
>NW_010211527.1:0-212 GCF_000695765.1 Mesitornis unicolor
GAGCCCTAGGGAACACTGGGGACACACATCCGAAGTGATGCGGGACCTGGTCCCAAATTTAGGCTCATCTTGGTCATTCTTCAAGTCCTAAGAGCTGCAGAGACACCAGAAACGTAGAAGATGGAAAATGGCATGACAAATAATGTCAAAACAGTCTGATTTCACCCTGCCCGCATGGAGGGGATGGGGATGTTGTCTGTGCGCTCTGGCGC
>NW_010211528.1:0-212 GCF_000695765.1 Mesitornis unicolor
CACTCCAGTTGTGTGATTCATTCCACCATGACCCTCTGGTATATCAGCCACTCTTCTCAGTTTTGTATCATTAGCAAACTTGCTGAAGGTACAACTCTACCCCATCATCCTGAAGATTAATGAAGATTTTAAATGGGATGGACCCCACTATTGACCCCTGCGGTACACTGGTAGTTACTGGCCTCCTACTAGACTTCTGCCACTGATCACTA
>NW_010211529.1:0-213 GCF_000695765.1 Mesitornis unicolor
CCCAAAGCCCGGGGCAGCCGGGCAGTGTGGGCACAGCGGGGCTGGCGGGGAATAAAGCGCTGTCGAGGAGAACTCCCACGTGAGTCGAGTTGTGGTTTGGCCCTCATGGATGCAGGGTGCACCCAGTGCCATGGGGACGGACCTGGCAGGGAGCCCCAGGGCTGCTGTAATGGAGACATAGAACAGAGTCATTTAGGTTGGAAAAGACCTTTT
>NW_010211530.1:0-213 GCF_000695765.1 Mesitornis unicolor
GCTGGTGGCCAAACTGGTTCCACTGGTGGCCATACCGCTCATACTGGTGGCCAAACCGGTCGTACCAGTGCCTATACTGGTCATACTGGTGGCCATACTGGTGTTACTGGTGGCCAAACTGGTTGTGCCGGTGGCCAAACTGGTGTTACCGGTGGCCAAACTGGTCGCACTGGTGCCCTTACTGCCCATACTGGTCAGACCAGTGGCCAAACT
>NW_010211531.1:0-213 GCF_000695765.1 Mesitornis unicolor
TGCTCAATGCTGACTGAAGCAACATGGAGCCCGTGGCGGCTGTAGCGCACAGTCAAGCGGTAGTTGTAGTAGGTGGCACACGTCTGTCGCAACTCGGCTGTTGGGTAGACAGCAGGTGGTGGCATGTCTTGGTGCTGGCTGCTGGGAAGGAGAAGGGTAGAGGGGCTGCCTCCCTGGCTGCTGAAGCGGTACTGCCAGCTGGCACTCTTGAGT
>NW_010211532.1:0-212 GCF_000695765.1 Mesitornis unicolor
GGAGAAGTGAAGCCCCTAGAGCAGGGTCAGCGGGGCGAGTGACGCTCCTTTGCCCTTGTTCGCTTGTCATGGAAAATGAGAATTTCATGCTCACTGAACAGCCAGGGCCGTTACAGCCTTGCACTTCGGTTGTGTTTTTCGTCTGTTTCCCCTTTTTGCGTGGTTTTAGGTGAAGGCTGTGAGGGCGCCAGAGGGCTGTGCTGCCATCCAGC
>NW_010211533.1:0-213 GCF_000695765.1 Mesitornis unicolor
ATCAAGCTTGAGGTGGGGAAAAGAAAACCAAAAGGAGTGTGATATTACCACACTGTATTGCCAGGCGTACGTGCTGGTGACACTCGACATGTAGCTCCTCTGGTCATCTCCCACGCCTGCATGGACAGGGGCACCTTTCCAGTGTCATTTTGGATCCGTGTCAGAGCTGCTGGTTTCAGTGATTGCTTCTTTCTGTTCGAGTGGCTGGTTCAC
>NW_010211534.1:0-213 GCF_000695765.1 Mesitornis unicolor
GCTGCTTCAGCACTTGCTGGTGGGGTCTGCAAATGGAGCTGCAGGCAGTTTCTCCTTAAAACCAGCTGCTCAGACAAGCCCCTATGGTTCTCGGGGAGCTTAAGCCCACAGGAACCCCTCAGAGAAACCCCCTACAGGTACCAGGTGTCAGCTGCCCTCAGCTAAGCCACTGCCACCGCCCACCCCAGAACTCCCCTCACAGCTCCCGCCACT
>NW_010211535.1:0-213 GCF_000695765.1 Mesitornis unicolor
TAATGTCATTTTTATGTGTAAAAAGTGGTGGACTAGCAGTGAAGTGCTTAAGTGTGCAGATAGCACAGACTTGCTTAGGTTAGGCTGCAGAAAAGCATGAGGAACAGTTAAGGGTCTTGATCTAGATTACAGCCACCATTATGCCAGATCAGTGCAGCACTGAAAGACAGTCAACATTGGAAGAGGAAAACCAAACTCTTTCTACATAAGTCT
>NW_010211536.1:0-213 GCF_000695765.1 Mesitornis unicolor
TCCCCTCATCCAGATCATGGATAAAGATGTTCAACAGGACTGGCCCCACCTTGACTTAGGTGGAGGTAAGAAGTTAGGATGGGTCTGAGTGATCTCCAATCCATGGACCAACGCCTCTACCATCCACAGAAACAACCAACTGGGCATTAAGAGGGTACAGGACAACAACATATATACATACCTATATATATATATATATAGAGAGAGAGAGAG
>NW_010211537.1:0-213 GCF_000695765.1 Mesitornis unicolor
ATTTAATGTGGTGAATTGTCTCCGATATACATATAAGCAACAGTTGCACAGAAATCCTCCTAGGCCATTTCAAAAGCATCTAAATAAATACCCAAGTAGACTCCTATGTGGTCTAGATACAATCCCTCTTCATCAAGGAAACAGAATTTTCCAAATCAGTAATTATTGCTGATAAATTTATTGTACTTTCACATACAATCAGAATTAATACAC
>NW_010211538.1:0-213 GCF_000695765.1 Mesitornis unicolor
GGGGGGACGTGGCACCCCGAGGGAGGCTGGGTCAGGAGGGGGGCACCCATGGGTGCCAGCACAGCCCTGGGTGCTCAGGAAGGGGGAAACTGAGGCATGGAGGAGCCCATGAGTGCACCAAGTGTGTGGGTGCTCTGCCATTGTCCCCCCACACATGCACTGAGTGTGTGGGGTCTCTGCTCTCGCTCCCGACCCATGCACCAAGCGTGCACC
>NW_010211539.1:0-213 GCF_000695765.1 Mesitornis unicolor
TTATGGGTAAAGAGGTAAGAATATGCTGAATAAATTCTACAGGCACATGCACATAAAATTTGAAATAAGATAAAAATAAAATAACAATCTTCTATCGAAGTACAATGCCTAGACTTCAGGTGAGCAGGGCTGGACTTAGGCAGGAGAATCAGTCAGGTGGGATCCATGGCAGGCCACTCTGATAGGCAAAGGAGCTAAGGAAAGCTGGCAGAT
>NW_010211540.1:0-213 GCF_000695765.1 Mesitornis unicolor
GAAGAGCACTCTGTTGAAGAAACCAGGCAAAAAGTCACAAGTGAGGCCTGTGTTCATTTCTTACAGTATTTAAATACTGAAGGAGAGGCAGGGAGGTTTATAGGGAGCTGGATAGGAGGGAGAGGGGAGTGCAAGGAAGAGAGTTTAGTTTAGATGATGTCAGATGCAATTAATAAAGTGCTTTATCAAAAGCTTACAGAGTAGCACCTGACA
>NW_010211541.1:0-213 GCF_000695765.1 Mesitornis unicolor
TCCGCCCCGCTCTTTAGTTTACAAAAAAGAGATTATCTTTCTACCAAAAAATAAATAAAATAAAGGCAGGAAGAAAGCACGATCAATTATCAGATCGATAAGGTTAGAGAAGTGGAGAGAAGTTGCGGCTAATCTTCTCATGTTGTTATTAGCCGCCGCCGAGGACCCGCTGCCTGCGGGCGGAGGCTCCACCCCTTCCGTGCGAAACGTTCA
>NW_010211542.1:0-213 GCF_000695765.1 Mesitornis unicolor
GGTTTGGGGACAGGGCAGTTTCGGGACAAGGGACTTCGGGAATGGAGCAGTCTGGGGATGGAGCACTTTGGGGATGGGGTGATTTGGGGATGGGGTGATTCGGGGATGGAACAGTTTGGGGATGGGGTGATTTGGGGATGTGGTGAGTCGGGGATGTGGTGGTTTGGGGATGGAGCGGTTTGGGGTCAGGGCTCCTCCCTCCGAGCACCCCTC
>NW_010211543.1:0-213 GCF_000695765.1 Mesitornis unicolor
GTATGTGTATCAAACAGCCTCAACTTCCTGGTAATCTCTACTTTCAGGTGTGTTCATGTTAAGGTTCTAGTCTGTTCTAAAATCTCAATTTAAATTAGGTGGTAAAGAATGTCAACGCTTCATAAATAATTTTTTTCATTGCTGAACTGAAGTAATTTGTGATCTATGAAAGACAGAAACATGAAGAATCAGCCCATTTTAATTTGTTTAATG
>NW_010211544.1:0-213 GCF_000695765.1 Mesitornis unicolor
GTATGTGTATCAAACAGCCTCAACTTCCTGGCAAACTCTACTTTCAGGTGTGTTCATGTTAAGGTTTTAGTCTGTTCTAAAATCTCAATTTAAATTATGTGGTAAAGAATGTCAACGCTTCATAAATATTTTTTTTTATTGCTGAACTGAAGGAATTTGTGATCTTTGGAAGACAGAAACACGAAGAATCAGCCCATTTTAATTTGTTTAATG
>NW_010211545.1:0-213 GCF_000695765.1 Mesitornis unicolor
TGCTGCACAAATCAAGATGAATCCTTTCAACTTAATAGCTGCTTTTACAGTTTTGGTGGGACTAAGTTATAGAGTGCCTTTTAATGCTTTACTCAGAACTGGCTATCTGAGAAAACCACATCCTTTGCTTTAACTGAAAGCATTAGAGCTTTGCCCAGGATAGCAATTTTTTCCTTAAGAAAGTGATAAACATTATTGTTTTCCTTTCACTAG
>NW_010211546.1:0-213 GCF_000695765.1 Mesitornis unicolor
CATATCCCATATCCCATATCCCCATATCCCAATGTCCCCGTGTCCCCGTGTCCCCGTGTCCCCCTCACCTTGGACTCCAGGTGATAGGCCACGTAATGCGCCGTGCAGCGCAGGGGGATCTTGCGCACGGGCCAGGGGGCGTCGTAGGACAGGGAGGGGGGCAGGACGCTGATCCGCAGCTCCCCCTGCCCCAAACCGCCACGTCAGGGACCC
>NW_010211547.1:0-213 GCF_000695765.1 Mesitornis unicolor
GTGTCACTTGTTGATTCGGTGCCGGACCACCAGGTGCCACGATGCTCAGCTCTTGCCCTTGTTCAGGTCAGTGCTCAGCCTCTGCCCTGGCCATCCTGCATCCAACACTCAGAGGCCTTACCCTTCACATTAGCACCTTAGGCAAATACTCGAAACATTAACATATTGTCTGGACCCTTATAGCATCACTGGTGGTTTGGGGTCTTTTCCCCC
>NW_010211548.1:0-213 GCF_000695765.1 Mesitornis unicolor
GGTTAAATAGATTATTTTGTTTCAAATACAGGTACTGACAAGTCAGCAAAAGCACAGGGCTTACAACCTGCTCGGTGTGAAGTTGCTGAGCATCTGGCCCAAGGTCTGGAGCTCTCAGATCCAGCTATTCCTTTTACAGCGTCGCTTTGAGGAGCGCAGTGCAATTAATACTTGCTGTTTGATAAAATGAGTAATGCCTTTGAGGCAACGTGT
>NW_010211549.1:0-213 GCF_000695765.1 Mesitornis unicolor
GAAGCAGCAATATTTCATACAATATTCTCATAAGCAAGCCTGATCCAGGTCACTACCAGAACTGGTGCCATCCACCACCAGTATTTCTAATAGTCTTCATACTTGTACGCAGGAGAAATAATGATAATAATTTAGTAGGGTCTGTTGTGACCAGACAAGGGCTAATTGTTATAAACTGAAAGAATGTAGATTCAGGTTAAATATAAAGAAGAA
>NW_010211550.1:0-213 GCF_000695765.1 Mesitornis unicolor
ATGTGGATGTATTTCTGCTGGTACAAGCAAACTCTTTCATCCCCTCCGAAGCCCATGTCCAGGTCTCTGAGCTCTGATTTCACTGTTTTGGGGAGCATGGGCCTTTCCTCACCTTGTGCATGAGTTACCTTGAGGAGTGTGGAACGCGGTGCCTTACCTGTGGAGGTGGTGAATTGGGGTGACTGAGGTTGGATGCTGCTTTGTTCCCTCTGG
>NW_010211551.1:0-213 GCF_000695765.1 Mesitornis unicolor
GGGAGGTTTTGGGACAATTTGAGGGGCTTTTCGGATGATTTTGGGTGGTTTAGGGACAATTTTGGGGAGTTCTAGGATGGTTTCAGGTGGTTTGGGGTCAATTTTGGGTGGTTTTGGGGATGATTTTGGGTGTTTTGGGAGCATCTTGTGTGGTTTTGGGATAATTTGAGGGGCTTTTTGGATGATTTTGGGGGGTTTGGGGATGATTTTGGG
>NW_010211552.1:0-213 GCF_000695765.1 Mesitornis unicolor
AGCTGCTGACTGAACTCAAAGGTTTGCTTGCAAGACTTGTTTCCAGATGGGAAATATCCCAATCCCTCTCTCTTTGAGGCTGCTAAACCTTCCAGGCTTCCCCCACACCAATTTTAGTCGTATTACTAATCACCATTTGACAGCTAGCACCTGTTCTCTACGTCCTTAAATACAATGGCCATTTTACTATTGTTTCTACAGCCAGCTAAGAGG
>NW_010211553.1:0-213 GCF_000695765.1 Mesitornis unicolor
GGCAGCTGCTGACAGAAGAGGGATTTGGCTTCGTACAGTGGAGAAGGAAAGAAAAGGATCTCGCAATGGGTGCAACCAGGAGGGCTGTTTTGTTCTGTTTATTAAATCCATGTTCAAGACATAAGAAAGGGAAGGAGCAGACACCCTGGTTGGGCTTGCAAGCATGAGATAAGTAGTGTCACTTTTATTACTTGTGGAGGCAGTAAAACATTT
>NW_010211554.1:0-213 GCF_000695765.1 Mesitornis unicolor
GTTATTGCTGGGGTGTTGATTGTTTCTTTTCCTCCAGCCAATCTCTTGGTTGTAGTTGGGCCAGAATTGGAAGGGGTATTTCAATGTTATATTCAAAGGTTTAAAAGGGCTGATTATTTCATCCCACAAAATGCCTCCACATTTGTAGTAACCCACAGACCTTCCCTGACCAAGAAACACATATTAGCTAAAGTCTATATATATTATATATAA
>NW_010211555.1:0-213 GCF_000695765.1 Mesitornis unicolor
CCCAGTATCGCTTGAAGCTCCTGGAGGAAGACGATGATCCTGAGGATGAAGAGGTTGCCTGCAGCTTCCTTGTCGCACTGCTCCAGAAAAAGAGGCGGAAAGAACACAAGCTGGGAGTCAAACTGTACCCCATTGGCGTTGCCATCTACGAGGTACCAGTCCTAGACTTTGTTCTTTGCTCCGTGGTTGCAAATCCCGACTGTGTGCACTTGC
>NW_010211556.1:0-213 GCF_000695765.1 Mesitornis unicolor
TGCTCCTTGATCCTGAAGCCGTGGATGCCCAGGGGTCTCGGCAGGCACCGGGCTGTTTGAGGGGTCTGCGGTGCCCGAACTAGCGCCTCTCCGGTGCTCGGGGAGGGCTTCAGGGGCTCCCTTACACGAGACCAACGACCCGACGCGTCCCCGGGAGCAGCGGCCGGCCCAGGCCTCGCCCCGGCCGTGCCTGAGGCGATGGAGCCGGGGGGG
>NW_010211557.1:0-213 GCF_000695765.1 Mesitornis unicolor
TAAAGGGTTATTCACCTTAATACTGAGCTAGAAAGCCATGGAGATACTGGCTGGAGCTACTACATCAACCTCCAAAATTTTGTAGAACCTAAACCAAAAGATTCCTTTAAGATATGTTTAAGACTTCAGAGACAAACATTACTTCAAGGGAGGAGGAAGGGAAATCTGCTAAGAAGCATGAACAAAGTTCTGTATTAGGAAAACAAATGAACA
>NW_010211558.1:0-213 GCF_000695765.1 Mesitornis unicolor
AATGGGGACCCCAGAGGCACTGGGAGCTGTGAGGGAATTGAACTGGGAGCCCAGAAGCTCGGAAGGGGGTGGTTTAACTGGGAGCCCAGAGGCAATGAGGGGGTAATGGGGAGCCCAAAGGCACTGGGAGCAGTGGGGTGGCTTAACTGGGGGCACAGAGGCACCCAGGGGCAGGGTGGGTGTTAATGGGGACCCCAGAGGCACTGGGAGCTG
>NW_010211559.1:0-213 GCF_000695765.1 Mesitornis unicolor
AGTCCATGGAGTTGCAAGTTTTCTAGCAGGACTTGTGGCCCTGTAGGGGAATCACATGGGAGCAGTGTATTCCTGAAGCATTGCACCCTGTGGAAAGGATCTATGCTGAAGCAGTTCTGGAAGAACTGCAGCAAATAGGAAGGAGCCATGCTGGAGAAGTTAATGATGGACTGTATACCATAGGAGTGAAGCAGAGGGTGGAGGGGGGAGGGG
>NW_010211560.1:0-213 GCF_000695765.1 Mesitornis unicolor
CCTTGTCCACATCATCTGTGGTACAATCAAAATGATTTTCCCTGATAAGTGGCTCAGAGAAAAACGAAGAGAGTTGAATGTGCTGCACTGCCTCATACCTTATTTGCTCACGTTATCTAATACAGATCAAGCAGTACATTAATGCAGAGCACAGCCACTCTCTCACTATAATGGATGATCTGCATTTTCATTACTGCCCATGGCCAGGCTCCC
>NW_010211561.1:0-213 GCF_000695765.1 Mesitornis unicolor
TTTTATCTCTTCAGCACAATTCAAATACAGTTGGAACAACAACGGCATTTTTCAATTAAATAGCATTTCCCTTTAACCATTTTCAGTCACTGGAGAAGACTCTCTTGTGTACAGACAGCTGTAGGAAACAGACCATAATGGGGAAATCATAAAGAAACTGATACCTTTGTAATGTAAATAAACAAAACTATCACAGATAGATTTAGAAAGCTC
>NW_010211562.1:0-213 GCF_000695765.1 Mesitornis unicolor
GTAGGGCAGGATAGGGCAAGAAAGAAAAAGGAAGAGAAATAAAAAAGAGAGGAAGAGTGGAGGGGGTAAAGATAAATTAAGGTATTTGAAAGGAAGCGAAGAAGGAAATGATGGAATCTTTGGAAGTGAATAGCAGACAAGAATGAAGAGAGAAAGAGATGAAGGACAGGATGATAAAGAAGAATACCAGCATGCATCAGCATTATCTGCACA
>NW_010211563.1:0-213 GCF_000695765.1 Mesitornis unicolor
GCTGCAAACTCTGCACAAGGCTGCAAGCAGGGAAAGGGAACTGAATCTTTCTCAATACTCCATACTGGCATAAAACTCAAACTATCCCACAGAGCACCTGAAGACATGCAAAGGGGCAGTCTTATGTTTTGATTTGGCATTACTGGAAATCAGACAGAGTTGTTGGGGTTTTTTTAATGTCTTCTGGCAGTGAGCATTTTTTAAACAAAAATA
>NW_010211564.1:0-213 GCF_000695765.1 Mesitornis unicolor
GGCTTCAGGTGAGGAGGGAAAGGCAGGAGCAGATGGATTCCTCAGCACCAGAGCCTGGTTTCCATGCAAATGCAGCCTGATGACAAAGAACAAGGAGGCAAAGGCTGCTGACAAAGGGTGCGGGAGCTGTGTCTGAGAGCTTCCTGAGGCTCTGCTGGTTCTGTAACAGGGGGCAGCCAAATGGAGCTGCTTTCTAATCAGAAGGGATTTTTT
>NW_010211565.1:0-213 GCF_000695765.1 Mesitornis unicolor
ACCTCCCCTGGCACAACTTAAGGCCATTTCCCATTGTCCTATCACTAGATAATAAGAAGAAAAACTGACCCCCCACCTCACTACTACCTCTTTTCAGGTACTTGTAGGGGACAATAAGGTCTCTCCTCAGCCTCCTTTTCCCAGAATAAAAATCCCCACCTCTTTCATCTGCTTCCCATGAAACTTGTGCTCTAAACCCTTCACCAGCTTCAT
>NW_010211566.1:0-213 GCF_000695765.1 Mesitornis unicolor
TTGTTCATCTTTGGCTTATTCAGAAGAACATAGTGCATGTTACCTTATGTGACCATCTCAGAGCTGGCCCACTGCTATTTTGTCACCACCCTGACAAACCCACCGCAAAGAGAAGACCGGGAATCCAGTCTTTGCCTTCCTCAGCTGGGTTTCCAGACAAAGACCTCTCACAAGCAACACATGTGTCCCACCTGGCAAGGCACTGCCAATTCT
>NW_010211567.1:0-213 GCF_000695765.1 Mesitornis unicolor
TGGAGGAACCTTCTTTCCTTCTGCTTCTCCACTGTAATCAGTGGGAAGCCTCAGGGGAGGCTGTGTCAAGCCTCTGCTGAGGAGGAAGTGGTAATAACCTTCCTGCATCCTCCTGAACTTGCAGTCTCAGTGGTAGATTGTGGCCAGGAGTTGCACTGGTGAATTGCACGCTGCCGATAAATATCTTTGATGCTTGAAGTTTGCACCCTTCTG
>NW_010211568.1:0-213 GCF_000695765.1 Mesitornis unicolor
GCAGAACTGAGACCCCTCAGGGGTGGGATTGGGGCTGGGAACCCCTCCTTGGCAAAGGTTGGGGGGGAAATGGGGTCACAGTGCAGGTCCCAGTGGAAATGGGGGGGGAATTCGGGGGTTAAGGGGGGGTCGGCGAGGTTGTCGTGCGGGTAACGGGGTGAGGATGCAGAACTGAGACCCCTCAGGGGCAGGGAACCCATCCATGGCAAAGGT
>NW_010211569.1:0-213 GCF_000695765.1 Mesitornis unicolor
CGTATTTTAACCTTCACCATCCATTTTTTCCCAATATCCCCCATTTTTAAACGGGGGACATAAACGAGGATGGGGGGGACACAGGGACACCAAAGGGACATTTGGGGGGGACAACCCCAAAACGGTGGCACCGGGGGGAGGTGACGCCCCTACCCCCCTCTTTACCTCCCCAAAAAGCCGCTCGTTCTCCTCCTTGTAGCTGCCCCCCCCTTT
>NW_010211570.1:0-213 GCF_000695765.1 Mesitornis unicolor
ATGGGCAAAACAGACGAGTTGGGGGAAATGAACTTAATTTATTGCCAATTAAAATAAATATTTAGCTACCAATTTGGTCAGTGAGAAACAAAGAGACAAACTTTACAGCAGCTTTCCTCCCTACTTTCCCAAACTCAGCTTTACTCTAGACTCCTTTCCCTGCTCTAAGCAGTGCAGGGGGCTGCAGTCAGTCTGTAATGGCTCCTCTTCACC
>NW_010211571.1:0-213 GCF_000695765.1 Mesitornis unicolor
CCTTCTTCCCAGGCTCAGCTTTGTTCCCTGTATCTTCACCTCCCCTGCCGTGCCCTGAAGCACAGGGGGATGGGAGTGGGGGATCCAGTCGGTTCGTGCCATGTGGTCCTTCAAGGGTAGGGAGCACTTCTCCCAACCTCTCTCTGTGCTTCCACGTGGCACCCTTTCCACAGGGGAAAAAGGTCCTCAAAAGTCCAATACAGGTCTGCCCAC
>NW_010211572.1:0-213 GCF_000695765.1 Mesitornis unicolor
TTGCAGAAGCAGCAGATGGGAGGTACCTTTCAAGAGGTCCAGTTGCAGCAGCTGCAGGTTAGAAATGCCCAGTACCGGGAGACGATTGATGAGAAGAATGAGGAGCTGCAGCAGCTAAAACTGACCTTAAGGAAGACTGTCAAAACCCTCAGATTCTCTGAAGTGAGTGAACCTCCCAGCACCTCTGTTTTGCCTTTCTTCTGTTTCTGAGAG
>NW_010211573.1:0-213 GCF_000695765.1 Mesitornis unicolor
TTAATGCCCCTAATGACCCATTAATTAGCGCTAATTAAGCCCTAATTAACGGCCCGCAGGGGGCGCCGTCTGATCCCGCTGCCGTACGTGGTCAAGGGCCTGGACGTCTCCTTCTCGGGGCTCCTCTCCCACCTGCAGGTACCCGGGGGGACCCCGATTGGGGACGGACCAACACGGGGGAGGGGCTAAAACCGGGGGGGGGGACCAAAATCC
>NW_010211574.1:0-213 GCF_000695765.1 Mesitornis unicolor
TTTATCCAAAAGCTCCAAAGATTTTCTCTTCAGTTCAAACAGCAGGTATAATTAAACAAACGAACAAACAAGAGGGCTACTACTTTCTCTTGTCTTTCATTAACCACCTTTACTCTTGACACACTTGCTTTCTCCTCTTCCCTGCCTACCCTGGAGAGAAAGCAAGGTTCCTTACCGGCATTCTTCAGATGCACTGCCTGCAGACCCTTTGCC
>NW_010211575.1:0-213 GCF_000695765.1 Mesitornis unicolor
GAACCACAGGTTTATATCCTGTATGCTCTCATATAATCTATAACGAAACTAGAGAAATTCTTAATACCCAAACAGGTAGCTAATTGGTTTTTTTTAACTCTTTTAGCCTTTCGGCTTCAATGATATGAGACAGAGTGCTTTGGAAGCTGTTTATATTCTGTGATAATAAATGGTATTTCATTCAGTTGTAAATATGTTGCCTTGAAGTTTCAG
>NW_010211576.1:0-213 GCF_000695765.1 Mesitornis unicolor
TTTATGTTTAAAATTAAGAGACAAAACTTAGACACTTCAACACTGAGAGAGTGATTATTCCTCGACCAGGAGTTCTTCAATATTCCTTCTGTGCAAAAAAGGTCTGTTGAGCCAGCAATCGGTATCGCTCTCGTAATTTATGGTTTCTAGTAACTCATTTGTGTTAGTAATGCTTTTTACAATGTTGTCAGTTGGTGAAAGGTTAAGCATCCC
>NW_010211577.1:0-213 GCF_000695765.1 Mesitornis unicolor
GTGTGTGGGAGCACCCTGGGAAACCGCTCACAGCCCTGATCGGGGCAAGGCAGATGGCAGAACAAACAGCACCGGCATTTCTGCTTCACATAATCTTTTGCCCTGCTCGCTCCCACGTTTAACCTTTTCCTCCCTTCTCTTGGCAAAAAGAGACCAGAAACATGGGAAGGGTTTCAGGGATCAGGTGCTGGATGCCAAGGACAATACGCAAGA
>NW_010211578.1:0-213 GCF_000695765.1 Mesitornis unicolor
TAGTGCTAGCGATGAGCTGGGCTCTGAATAATAGTGAGTCCAGAATCTGTAACCCAGTTTATTTCAACCTGCTCAATTATTTTATTTACATGACTTTTTTTCCCCTATTTACTTGAACTGACACTAGGATGTGCAAATCCAACACTGAGGATGTCTATCTGGCCTGAGCTTTGCAAGATTTGGGGCAACATGGTAAAAATTGAATTTTTCTGG
>NW_010211579.1:0-213 GCF_000695765.1 Mesitornis unicolor
GGGAGGGGGTGTCCACTCTTCCCCACCCCATAACCCTGCACCCCAGGAGGGAGATTCACAGCAAACCAAACCACCCATTCTCAGCACCCCCATGCCCGTGCAGCGCCCAGCCCCACGGAAAGGGGAGGGGGGTGGGACTGGGGAGGTGTGGGGGGAGTCTAGGTGGCTTTGTAGAGGTCCTTGCGCCTCCGCACCTCCTTGAGGACACGGGCG
>NW_010211580.1:0-213 GCF_000695765.1 Mesitornis unicolor
CCTGTCTGTTGAAGTAGAGGAAGCCGCGGGGGCAGTTGACGTTGTGGAAGGGGGCGAAGGAGTCGACGGGGCCATCGATGGCCATGGGGTGCAGCCGCAGAGCCCCCCGCGCCGTCACCAGCAGCCAGTGCGGGGACGGGCCACAGATGAACACCTGGGGACAGGGGACATCGTGGGGATATGGGATATGGGATATCGGATATGGGATATGGG
>NW_010211581.1:0-213 GCF_000695765.1 Mesitornis unicolor
ATACTTCATGCTGAAATTAATTATTTCTAATAAGAAAAATGAGAAAAAGCCATGTGATGTTCCCAGCTATCCCAGCGAAACACACACATAACTGCCAGAACTGGGGAATATGCACAAAGCCCCACAATCTCTTCAAAGACTCTAGCAGTTGTTGGAACAACTCTTTAGGTAAAGAGGCTTAAATCTGAGAAGGCACATTATTCTAAAATTATC
>NW_010211582.1:0-213 GCF_000695765.1 Mesitornis unicolor
ACTCCAGTTTGGAGACCCATTTCTTAAAAACTCCTAAAGCCCCTTTTCTTCCAGCCTAACCCAATCCAACACATTTGTTACTAGGCTAAGATCCAGCAAAGAGTTTTATTTTGAATGCCAACAGCAAATTTTTATGACCCCAAAATAAACCTTGAAATATGATATGTTTAGATAAGCGATGGGAATGCTAAGAGACTCTCAGCAAATTGAATC
>NW_010211583.1:0-213 GCF_000695765.1 Mesitornis unicolor
AATGCAATGAAGGCTAATTTCTACCAGCCTAGCAGATGTTCTCACATAACGGTGCTAGAGGGCTTTTCTAGTTTGGGATTTTTTTTGAGCTGTCAAGTGAGTCAGCATTTCCAGAGCAAGCGAACAGTACTTCCAATCCAAAAATCAGATCAATCTCAGGGTTGGTATTTTTTCTCTGCAAGAAAGTGATTGTCAGTGACTGGTACGTATCAG
>NW_010211584.1:0-213 GCF_000695765.1 Mesitornis unicolor
GAGCCCACCCTTGCACTGTCAGGATTTCCTGTCTAATGAAGGGATAAGAAAAGTTGATTCTAGGACATAACTCTGTCATCGATAGGTGAACGGATGCTTCTAGAAGCAGACATCTCTCTTTAGCATAAGGAGTATACGTCAATGATGATTTCAGCCTGTTTCACATCAGGTTCCCTTGGAGCCCCAGGGACATCTCTAGGGAGAAAGTGCTGC
>NW_010211585.1:0-213 GCF_000695765.1 Mesitornis unicolor
GTTTGTACCCCAGAGGGCTCAGATCCCGCGGGGTCCGTGGGGAACAGAGAAATAAAATCCTTACACCAACAGCCCCGGGCCGTCCCAGAGCCGCTCCCAGGCCTCTTCACCGGGGTGGGCAGGGGACGGGACCTGGCTTGGGGTCACCGTTCGTCCCCGCTCGGGACTCTGGCAATAATGAGCTGTTGGAGAGCAGTGCAGGGGAAAGGGACC
>NW_010211586.1:0-213 GCF_000695765.1 Mesitornis unicolor
CAGCATGGACATGGTATCCTGGACATGGCATTCCAGACATGGATATATTATCCCAGATATGGATATGTTATCCCAGACAGGATCCCCATCACAGACACGGCATCCCCAGCATGGACATGGCATCCCTGACACGGACACGGCATCCCCAGCATGGATAGGGTATCCTGAACATGACATCCCTGGCATGGACACAGCATCCCAGACACGGATATG
>NW_010211587.1:0-213 GCF_000695765.1 Mesitornis unicolor
GTGTCCCCAGTAGGACCCAGTGTGTCCCCAGCGGGACCGAGTGTGCCCAGGACCCCCTACACCCAACCCCAGTGGGGGGCTGCAGTTCAGCCCCCCCCCATCAGATGCCCCAGGGGCTGCAGCAGAGGGTCCGTCCGTCCCCCCCAACCTGATTTTGGGGACCACCCTGCTTTTGGGGGGTACAAAGCGACGGTGCCACCCCTGCACCCAAAA
>NW_010211588.1:0-213 GCF_000695765.1 Mesitornis unicolor
GCTATTTTTCTTTCCAAAATTAGAGGTGAAATACAGCAGGAGCTTGGCAGGATCTGTCCCTACAAACTACTGTATTCGCTAAGGTTTTGCAGAAACCAGTTCACATAGGCATAAACATACCAACCCACAGTGAAAATCACAGCCCCCAGGAGTCTGCACAGCTCCCTTGTCCATCATCTCTTTCCCAATCTCTTTGAAGCTACTCCAGCACCT
>NW_010211589.1:0-213 GCF_000695765.1 Mesitornis unicolor
TGGGGAGTTGTTTTTTCTCCCTCTTCAGCTGCTGGTGCCTAACAAAATCTCTGGAGTCTATCCCAGGCAGAACTTTATAAAGGGCATGCTGAAGTATTTCAGATCACCACTTTAGTGACCCTCTGCTGCCTCCTAATTACTCAGTGCACTGTGAAGTCTATTTCTTTTCAAAATTTGGAGAGGAATATAGGAAAAGTACAGTAATTAGCTGTG
>NW_010211590.1:0-213 GCF_000695765.1 Mesitornis unicolor
TCTGCACCTAAAATTTTGTAAAGGAAAAACATAAGAGCTATGTGCTTCATGTCACCCTTCACTCCAGTTTCACTGCCACGAAACAGGGGCAGGGGAAGTTTTTGCAAGTTTTGTTGAAGGTCGTTTTGTTTTCTTCTGAAAGCCTTTATGGCTACTTTTCTTTCAGAACTGTTAGTGGTGCCTGATGTGTTTTGCAGCTGAACAAGTCAAAAA
>NW_010211591.1:0-213 GCF_000695765.1 Mesitornis unicolor
ACTTATTTTCCAGCTTTCTTGGAATCAGTCTGGCACCCCAGATGAGACCCTCTTTGCTCTGCTGCAGGATACAGTGGTAAGCAGACTCCCTAGGGCACCCCCGGGACCTTCCCGGAGGGACTCCTCGCCTCACCTGAATCGCTGCAGGGGCAGACAAGGACCATCTTTTGAAAGAGATATTTTTTACAAACTTTTTTGGATAAGGCTAGCCAA
>NW_010211592.1:0-213 GCF_000695765.1 Mesitornis unicolor
CCTAGAAGGCGAGCCGGGATTGGCCGCCGCCAGGGCGCTGTGGGCGGAGCTGGAGGCCTACGAGAGGTGCGAGGAGGAGGAGAGGAGCGGGGCGGCGGCCGCCATCAGGGGGCGCTTCTTCACCCCCGGCGGGGAGCAGCACTGCGGCTTCCTCAGCGCCGCCGCCACCGCCGCCGGCACAGGTGAGGGGGCCCTCTGTCCTCCAGCGGCGGG
>NW_010211593.1:0-213 GCF_000695765.1 Mesitornis unicolor
TAGCAGAAGAATAAACAGTGTGCAACCAGCACAAGACTCTCTGGTCCTCCCAGGGAGACAATTATACATACGAAAGATTGTTTCCAGAGCCAAACTACCCAGAAAAAGGCAGATGTGTGGACAGGACATTTGAGGTTTTCCCTACTGCAGGAAAGGACTGAACAAAGAGATAAATCTCTGTTGGCAGAAACTGACCAAGAAAAGCACGACTTC
>NW_010211594.1:0-213 GCF_000695765.1 Mesitornis unicolor
GGGCAATTTTGGTCCCTTTTTGCGCTCATTTGGGGCAATGTTTGGGCCCATTTGGGGGCCCACTTTTGGACAATTTTGGGGTAATTTTTGGGCAAATTTTGGGCCAATTTTTGGACAAATTTTGGGCAATTTTGGGCCCGTTTTAGGGCAATTTTTGGGTCCATTTTGGGCAATTTTCAGGCATAGTTTGGGCAAAATTTGGGGCAATTTTGG
>NW_010211595.1:0-213 GCF_000695765.1 Mesitornis unicolor
TTCCATGGGTTTCGGTGATTCCTGTTCCCGTCCGATGCCAGCCCCGATGTCCCTCCTGGGGATGTGTGCGGCTGTTGGGGAGGAGCTGCTGTCCCCTGGGCTGTGGGACAAATGTCCCCGCGGGGCTGGGGGCGCAGGGGGGTGAGGGCAGAGATCAGGCACAGCGCTGCACCCTGGGGCGCCCCTTCCCCAGCACCCACCAGGACCGGAACC
>NW_010211596.1:0-213 GCF_000695765.1 Mesitornis unicolor
TTACCATTATTTATACAGTATTCTTCATTTAGAAGACATCCTAGATAACATTTACTCCATGCTGTTCCCTTATTTGAAAGTCTCCTGGGCTCCTAGTCTTAGAAGATTAATCACATGGGTCCTGGAAACATATATTTCTATTTAATTATAGGCAGTCTTTGTGTCACTGCATTGAGAAGATGGTGCTGAAAAAACTTGGCCTCTCTTCAGTCC
>NW_010211597.1:0-213 GCF_000695765.1 Mesitornis unicolor
TGGTTAATGGGAGCCTGGAAGCTTTTGGAGGGGGCTTTAACTGGGAGCTCAGGGGCACCCAATGGCCAGGGAGGGAGTCCAGAGGCAATGGGGGGTAAATGGGGAAACTGGAGGCATTTGGGAGCTTGCTGGTGGGGGTTAATGGGGAGCTCAGAGGCACCCAACGGCTCAGGGGGGTTTAACTGGGAACCTGGAGGCACCCAAGGAACCGGG
>NW_010211598.1:0-213 GCF_000695765.1 Mesitornis unicolor
CTTTCCTGGAAATGGCTAAACATCTGCCTGCCTGGGAAGCAGTGAAAAAATTCCTTACGTTGCTTTGCTTGCACACAAAGCTGTGCTTCACGTGCTAATCTGTCTTCATCGCCACCAACAAATTTTCTCAGTTTCGCCCTTCCAGCTGTGTGGGGCTTGTCTGCCTGTTGAAGTTAACCCACAACAGAACCAAAAGACAGCTGTAATTTTTTT
>NW_010211599.1:0-213 GCF_000695765.1 Mesitornis unicolor
AAGCAACTACTCTGAACTATTGTAAGCTGCATTGCCGTTTCAAACCATTAGATAGAAATGCTTCTGCCTATAATTTTCAATCAGTCACTGTATTGTTCAAAGCAGCTGAGTGACAGCATAAGCACCATGTAAGTATCGCATCCTCGCGTTTTATTCAGGATGGGAATGAGAGCATAAAGCTTTTGGTGCTAGGATAAGCTGACGGATTGATTT
>NW_010211600.1:0-214 GCF_000695765.1 Mesitornis unicolor
ATTGGGGACATTTGGGACATGGGGACACTGGGGACATGAGGACGTGGGGACATTTGGGACAAGGGAAGATGGGGACACAGGGACAGGGGGGATTTGGGGGGACATGGGGACACTGGGGACATTTGGGACACGGGGAATGTGGGGACATGGGGAATGTGAGGACATTTGGGACAAGGGGACATGGGGGCACAGGGACACGGGGATATGGGGGGGA
>NW_010211601.1:0-213 GCF_000695765.1 Mesitornis unicolor
AGCAGCAGCTGACGTAGCTGATGTGACTCATGATCATAAGCCATGTATGTCACATGTAGCACTGGTTGGGTTGGGAAGAAGCTTTACTTGGAAACAGAAGAGTGAAGAGACAGAGGTGGAGGTACTATTCATCTCTGAGATATGTCTGAAGGTGCATGTTGCTACAACAGATTTACAATTAAAGCAATTTTTCTTTTCTTTTTCTTTTTTTTT
>NW_010211602.1:0-214 GCF_000695765.1 Mesitornis unicolor
TGAGGTATGCTGCCTTCCCGGAGCTAAGATACATGATGTTACTGAGAGGGTGCCACAACTTGCCAAGAGCTCAGACTACTATCCACTATTACTCTTTCGTGTAGGCACAAATGACACTGTAAGCTCAAAGCTAGGCAGGATCAAGAAAGACTTTAAGGCCCTGGGGGAGAAAGTGAAGAATTCTGGTGCCCAAGTTATTTTTTCTTCCATACTA
>NW_010211603.1:0-214 GCF_000695765.1 Mesitornis unicolor
TGTGACGTTTATGGGACAGAATACATCTTTAATGGAAAACTTGACTCTGACCCAAAATATCTGTCCTGGGTCACCTATTCTAGAGAGCCCTGGGGCTCTCGCTTTCCCATCTCCTTTTGTGCAAAGAGAAGGGGGAAAAAAACAAACAACTGTGAAAAGAAGTTTAACCACAGGTGTAGGCAAAACCTTGAAAAATACCTGCTAGTGAAAGGAA
>NW_010211604.1:0-214 GCF_000695765.1 Mesitornis unicolor
CATCCCCCTAAACATTGTGTTTTTACGGAGGGACATTTCAAGGCAAGTTTTACACAGGTTCAGCCCAGAGGGAAATTAAACTCTAGATGTAAATGGAGATTACACACAAAGGAATCCATTACTTTCAATATTTCTCAGCAGGAGGGTTCAGAGTTATTTAAATAAGTTTAGATATTAAACCTAAAGTAGCCATTAAAGGAATGTGGATTTGTTT
>NW_010211605.1:0-214 GCF_000695765.1 Mesitornis unicolor
TGCCCTTGTTGCATTTCATTAAGTTTCTCCCTGCCCAACTTGCAAGCTTGTTTAGGTGATGTCCTGATGAACTGCTTAAGATAAATGACTAAAAAAAAAACAACACAGCCACGACAGTGAAGTCCAGCCACAAATGAAAAATACCTATAATAAATAGAAAGGTCTTTTTCATGGAGGCTCTCTTTCACACAGAATCACAGAATTACTGAGGCTG
>NW_010211606.1:0-214 GCF_000695765.1 Mesitornis unicolor
CTACTTCTTCATCCCTCCTGACTTCCCCAAAATGGCTGGAGAAGACAGAAATTGTGCTAAGGCTTGACTGGGCGTGCCTTTCTGTTGTGACTTGCTAGAGAAACACAATCTTCCTTAGTCCCATCAGATACTTCTGCTGTTGCACTTTATTCTCTAGTGGAGATGATAAGACAGTAAGAGAGTAAGAATCACAGAATCACAGAATCACTCGGTT
>NW_010211607.1:0-214 GCF_000695765.1 Mesitornis unicolor
TTAACTCTATCCCAGCCCAAACCAGCACAATTTGTAGTAGCTTGGACAGAATTTGTGGCGGTAATTTTGAAGCGCAGCTATGGTGTGGCAGTGCTGCTGTCATCTGATTGACCCCAGAGAATCTGAGTGCCACTGTCATGTGTGCTGAAAGGTTTGGATGCTGCCCATGCTGCCATTCTCTTCATTATGTGAAGAGTGTGAGAAACTGAGGCTG
>NW_010211608.1:0-214 GCF_000695765.1 Mesitornis unicolor
GGAGGTTTTATGAATGAAAATGGACATGATTCTATAGAATTGTGTCATTTTAAGGTCGTCATTCTAAATGACATCAGGGACAAAGAATGAACCACTAACTTTAGAAGTAATTTGCAAACCAGGCATCTTGGAGTGCTCTGGTAGATGTAAGGAAATCTGCGGTATGGTACACGCTGACAATACCTTTCCCATGCCAAGCCATACTTTTGCTTAC
>NW_010211609.1:0-214 GCF_000695765.1 Mesitornis unicolor
GACCACCAGCCTGCGGAGAGGCGTCTCTTCCACCTTGTCAGTGGCTCCGATGTTTAAAAGCCGGGGAAAACAGTAAAATTTTATATTTTATTTATTTATTTTCTTTTTACCAGCTGCACCCCAAGGGCTTTGGGGGTCTGAGAGCTGCAGGGACCCTTCAGGAAGCCCCTCTTCCTCCCCTCCCCCAAGCCCTTGCCTGCTTGTTGCATAGCTC
>NW_010211610.1:0-214 GCF_000695765.1 Mesitornis unicolor
AAAAAAAATCAAAAGAAGGTTAAAAAAATAAGGAAGGGGAGATGAAAGAGCACAACAAAAGGGTTTGAGCTATTTACTATAAACATATGTCATAAAGCATTATAGACCTCCCACTAAGCATTTTTTAGTCTGTAAAATTACCAAAGGTTAGCACAGGAGCGGGATAAATCATTGGTTATAGGATGTTGGGGTTTTTTTAATCTCTGTTTCGTAT
>NW_010211611.1:0-214 GCF_000695765.1 Mesitornis unicolor
CATGAATGCTTTTCCACACATTTGACTTATTATAACACCATTCTAAACTTCAATATGAAATTAATTAACTTGCTGTTAGAATGTGAATTTCCATATGGGGCAAAATATTTATGAAAGATTATTTGAACTGAATTAAGTGCTTGAAAATACTTGAAAGACATCACAAGGACAAGTGCTGCAATAGGAATAACTAAGTATACAAATAAACGGAAAA
>NW_010211612.1:0-214 GCF_000695765.1 Mesitornis unicolor
CCCTGTGGAATTTCCACGAGTTAACTTGATGATCTTTAATTATATGCATTGCAATAAGTGTCTGAAGCAGCATCTGATGTAATGACGGGTCTAAAGCAGACAATACTTATACAAGTATATCAGTGTCAAATCCTTACCTTTTAGAGCATTAAGTATGACTTGCTCTAGTAGCATGGGAAAACTCTCAAAACCAGAAAGTTGGGGAATGGACCAG
>NW_010211613.1:0-214 GCF_000695765.1 Mesitornis unicolor
GAAAATCAAAACATAAGCTTTTAAAATGTGACATCCCTTGTAGTCTCACTTGTTTATTTCTTAAATTTGTATGTCATCTTTGTAAATAATGGTAAAATAGAAACAGCAAAACAAATGTATTCAGATCATATTTTTTTCTATTCCTTATGTTTGTGTTATGGGAAATGCAAGAGAAAGGTAATACTCCTGCCTGAATTCAGCAGAAGGTAATACA
>NW_010211614.1:0-214 GCF_000695765.1 Mesitornis unicolor
TTGCATCAACACCAGCATCACCAGCAGAGATGAAGAAGCCATTATCCCACTCTACTCGGCGCTTGTCAGGCCACAGCTGGAATACTGTGCTCGGTTTTGGTCCTTGCTATACAAAAAAAGATGTGGACAGGCTGCAGAGAGTCCAGAGAAGGAGCACAAAGATGATCAAAGGACTGGGAAGCTTGCCACATGAGGAAAGGCTGAGAGAATTGGG
>NW_010211615.1:0-214 GCF_000695765.1 Mesitornis unicolor
TCTGGCCAGGGGAGCTCTGTCCTCACAATTAGCTCCGAGTGGCTGCCTGAGGACAAGGGCCCACTTCTTTGTGTCTCTCTGGATGGCCACAGCCTGCCCAGGGACAGCATTTTCCTGGGCCAGGGATGAGGTCACTGATGGAAGGTTCTGTGGGGACAAGGGCACTTGGTGAGCTGTGGCCCAGGCCCAGCCATGGACAGACCTGCAGCCAGAG
>NW_010211616.1:0-214 GCF_000695765.1 Mesitornis unicolor
CCAGGAATTTAAGCACCCACACAGCTGCTTGCTTACTCTGCTCCCAAGAGGAGAAAGGCTGTCACTCTGTACCTCCCATAAGCAGACCAATGCTCACTTGGTCCCTGAGCTACAGCTACTTTTGGAAGACCAAGCCCTCAGTTTTTACTGCTGAACATGATGTTATATGGCATGGAATATCCCTCTGGTCAATT
Organism: Mesitornis unicolor; assembly: GCF_000695765.1. Classification (NCBI taxonomy): domain Eukaryota; kingdom Metazoa; phylum Chordata; class Aves; order Mesitornithiformes; family Mesitornithidae; genus Mesitornis; species Mesitornis unicolor. The sequence goes on from NW_010211616.1 coordinate 195, forward strand.
TGGGTCAGCTGTTGTGGCTG
>NW_010211617.1:0-214 GCF_000695765.1 Mesitornis unicolor
GTTTGAGCTAGAAGTTATGTCCAGTAATCCCCTGAGACCAGACGAGCTGATAAAGAAACTCACCATTCATCCTCTGAGATCTGGATGAGATCATCATTCTGCAAAGTCAAAATCGCTTCCAGCTGATTTATGACAAAAATCTTCCACACCAAATGACTCTTGTACTGCTTCAGGTGATCCATGTGTACCCTGGAAAGCACTTTAGAAAGCTCTT
>NW_010211618.1:0-214 GCF_000695765.1 Mesitornis unicolor
CAGGTCACACAGGAACGCATCCAGGCAGGTTAACGGGGATTACAAGGGTCAAACTCTTTCTCTGCTCTTTTTTTTCCTCATTTTTCTCTCCTTCTGCCATGGCCAATGGCTGAGCAAAACCCTGCTAGTTTATCTGCCTTCAGCTTCTGCCTGATCTATGCGTTCCTGAATCCAGCTCCTGAATCCTACCTGCTGCTGAGTCCGGTCTGGGACT
>NW_010211619.1:0-214 GCF_000695765.1 Mesitornis unicolor
AGTCCTGAGCCCACATACGCAGGTTTTAGATCTTAAAACCACAGAACAAAGCAGAGAGAGCTATGTTTTAGCCTTAAAACCAATATAAACCAAAAAAAACCCCCAGTGTTTTCATTCCCAGCGCTCACACTTTGAAGATTCACAGTCTCCAGACACTGGGGACGCATTTAGGGGCTCCCAGCCCCACTGTGGTGTAACTACACCGGGGATCGGG
>NW_010211620.1:0-214 GCF_000695765.1 Mesitornis unicolor
AGCACCTTGCATGCAGGCGTGAGCACCTTGCACGCAGATTAACATCTTGCATCCATGCATGAACACCTTGCACATGGATTAACATCTTGCATACACGTATGAACACCTTGCACATCTGTGCATGCATCTTGCATGCAGGCATGAGCACCTTGCACACATAAATGAACACCTTGCACACATAGGTATCTTGCACATGTGTGCAAGCACCTTGCAT
>NW_010211621.1:0-214 GCF_000695765.1 Mesitornis unicolor
GCACAGAAAACCATCATGCTGCTCATGTACAGCAAGAAAGAGGCAGTCTTAAATGATCTTTAACAAATGAGTGTAACTGTAGAACAGGGAAATTAGTGTGATTTTGGTTCTTGAGCACGTTAACCTGAAGTAAGCCAGTTCCAAAAAATCTAAAGAACTTGCAGCAGGGAAGTTTTACTCCTATAGGTCAAACCTTCCTGTTACTGCTGCCCAC
>NW_010211622.1:0-214 GCF_000695765.1 Mesitornis unicolor
TGTCTTCTTTTGGTGTGTGAAGGGGACAAAAAAATGGAGGTTATGGTTTCTGCTGCCATGACAAATTAAAAGTGTCATTGTAGGCATCCTAAAGTCAATGGAGGTCTTTTAGTCTGTTGGCTTAAAGAGAGAGGCGCTGTCCCTACAAATCCTGTTGGATAAGTGTCATAAATGGCATTTGCTGTAGGTGTTGGTTTACATTAGATCCCAGTTC
>NW_010211623.1:0-214 GCF_000695765.1 Mesitornis unicolor
GAACACAAGGACAGGCGGACACAGGAACAGGCAGACGCAAGGACATGTGGACATGAGGACAGGCAAGCATAGAGACAGGCGGACAAATGACAAACAGGCACGGGGACAGGAAGACAAGGGGATGGGTAGAGATGAGAACAGGCAGGCACAGGGATGGGCGGACACGGGGACAGGCGGACGTGGGGGACAGGCAGACACGAGGACAGGCAGACGC
>NW_010211624.1:0-214 GCF_000695765.1 Mesitornis unicolor
CCAGCAGAATGAAAAGGGGGAGAGAAAATGCTTGGAATATTTGAAGTAGGGAAGGAATAAAAGGAGAGCAATGAAAAAAAGCAAAGCAGAGGGCGAATCAAGTGGAACAAAGCAGCCGATGGATGGGAGTCCCGGTGAAACTGCAGACGGTCCAGGAGAGGCACAGGCACAGGAGAAGGGAGGTGAATAAAAAAATCAAAGGGAACGGCTGAAA
>NW_010211625.1:0-214 GCF_000695765.1 Mesitornis unicolor
TAGGAGACCCCAAAATGTCCCCATGGGGTGGGAGGGGACACCATCACATCCCCATGGGGTGGTACAAAAGACCCCCCCACCCTGTGCCCTCCCACCACCCTGGTCCCACTCAGTGCCGCCGAGGTCCCCAGCCCATGGAGGGGTCCTGGGGGGGCAGAGGTGGCTGAAATCCTGGCAGGGATCCCCTGGGACCCCCACCCTCGTTGGGTGCTGG
>NW_010211626.1:0-214 GCF_000695765.1 Mesitornis unicolor
CACTCCAGTTTCACTCCAGTTTTGGGGTCTCACTCTGATTTGGGGGGTCTCACTCTGGTTTCACTCCGGTTTTGGGGTCTCACTCCCATTTTGGGGGGGGTCCAATCCAGTTTGGGGTCTCACTCCAGTTCCAGGGGGTCCAGTTTAGGTCTCACTCCGGTTCCACTCCAGTTTGGGGGGGTCCACTCCAGTTTCACTCCAGTTTTGGGGTCTC
>NW_010211627.1:0-214 GCF_000695765.1 Mesitornis unicolor
AAGAAGTACCAAAATCCCATCTCTAGCCAGCATAAAATTTGCCTAAATAGAGATCAGGGGTTTTTTTGTAAAAACCTTTTGAAAGTATTAAGTGTACTTAATCACGTTACCCTTCAAAGTGAATTCTCAGTGACTGAATTGTCATTTTGCTGTGTTAATGCATTCTCATACTTATATGAAGCTGAGATTCTTCAACATTTTTGTAGATCTCATA
>NW_010211628.1:0-214 GCF_000695765.1 Mesitornis unicolor
AACAGCATTTGATAATAAATTTGAACAAAAGTCTGAGAGTGCCACTGCAGAAAGCATGCGTTACTGGTCTTCCTGTGCAACTGTGTCAGCCTGTAATATAGCACCTGAATGTTCTTCTTGTAGCGGAATTAAGCTGATCATAAATACAAGATGCAGGCTAACGCAGAATGACCTCTTAAATGGCATCCTTGAGTACGTTGTTCCTTAATTTCTT
>NW_010211629.1:0-214 GCF_000695765.1 Mesitornis unicolor
AGATGTACAGATCAAAAAGCAGCAGTTTTACACACAAAATAACCACTGGATGGCAGCATTTTTAAACTAAAGTTTCTTTCAAGCTTTGCTATTCATTTAAGTGCAGAGGAATAAAAGTGCTCTTTGTGCCTGGACTACAAATTAAGCGCTATTTTGCATTCTGCTTTTAAAACACAAACAGCCTGCTTGTGCGCAGCATGGTAGGAATAAGAGC
>NW_010211630.1:0-214 GCF_000695765.1 Mesitornis unicolor
CACAAAAAGTTGCTTAAGGTCTGCTGTTCATGAGAAAGGTACATTTAGAATCACCTTTCGAAATGTGTTAAAACTGTTATACCAACAGACTAGTTCATATCTTGCTATAACTTCCAGTGCATCCACTGTGTTTCTTAAGGGTAACTGGGTTTTGATGGTTTCAAAATCAAGGTAAGGAATTTATAATCCCAGAATCCCAGCATGTCAGGAGTTG
>NW_010211631.1:0-214 GCF_000695765.1 Mesitornis unicolor
CCTGCTGGACCTGCTGTTTGCGAACAGAGAAAGCCTTGTGGGTGATGTGATGGTTGGAAACCATCTTGGCCATAGTGATCATGAAATGATAGAATCTTTGATTCTTGGAGAAGTAAGGAGGGACGTCAGCAGAACTGCTTCCTTGGACTTCCAGAGGGCTGTCTTTGGCCTGCTTAGGGACTCGGCTGACAGAGTCCCTTGGGAGGCAGTCCTG
>NW_010211632.1:0-214 GCF_000695765.1 Mesitornis unicolor
AAAAAAATGCAGTTCTTCTGAGTAATGTCAGTAGAAGCTTCTGCTATCTAACATGGCAAAACCTCATGTTTCTCTAATGACTGATAATCATTCAAAGATGTTCAATGAAAACATATCAAATTTAGGGACATCAATTATGCATAAAAGTTTCAAAGGGATGGCTGGCAGCACATATGAGAGCATCCAGGTTGCTTTGGCTGGTAGAAAGCTTTTT
>NW_010211633.1:0-214 GCF_000695765.1 Mesitornis unicolor
TTGTTTGTAGAACTTTATGTAGGCAATTTCTCGAGTCATTTAATTACAAGAAAACTGAAGCCTGAACAAAGAAATATGCTCAAGGTTTGCTTTGTTATTGAGGGTAGCCTTTGTCTTCCTTTCCCCCCAAATGAAAGGTCCTAAGGCTTTTGAAGTGCAGCTAGGAGTGGAGGCATCAGATGCCACAGCAAACCTGTACACTGATAGAGCTGTG
>NW_010211634.1:0-214 GCF_000695765.1 Mesitornis unicolor
TGACTAGTGAAGCACAAAATGGCAGAGCCCAAGGATTTGTTGGGCTATGGAATCACTTCCCAGGGAAGGTGAATCCCAGAAACAGCTTTCAGTCCTAACCCATTTCTTGTGTGAGTTGCAGTTCAATGTTTGCTATCCGGAGCCATGTTCCGGGCACATACTGAAAAAGCCTGGGAGTCAAATTTTGGCTTCCCATGGAAGCAAAGAAGCCCAG
>NW_010211635.1:0-214 GCF_000695765.1 Mesitornis unicolor
TGTCACAAAGCATATCTTAATTAATGTACAATCAGGGTGGTTAATGCTGGTAAAGTAGAACTAATTTTCTCCAGCTAGCTTGTCTAAATGGTCCCCTATGCAGCGAAAGTGAATGCATTTCAACTAAATAAAACTGACAAATCAGCAGATGCTTAGGGGCTCACAGCAAATGGACTGGGTTTCCTTTTCATATGGGTAAGAAGGGTGAAAATAA
>NW_010211636.1:0-214 GCF_000695765.1 Mesitornis unicolor
AAATACATCCTACTTGTAACTGGGACTGGCCTGTGAAGCAGTCTGAGTGGCATAGGAGAGTTTGCATAAATTCCTATTAGTAGGGCAGTATCAGTAAGCTTGAGCATGTATGTTCAGATGTTAAACTTCAGCATCAGAAGAGTTGGTTTGGGTATGAAAAGGTCTCTGCTAAAAATGAAAGAGGAGCATTTAACAAGGCCTCCTTCCCTCCCCT
>NW_010211637.1:0-214 GCF_000695765.1 Mesitornis unicolor
ACAGCATTTTAAAGACCTTGAGAGCCAAGAACTCTGCAAATCCAAATCAAGGTCTGGGGAGTCAGTGCACACCACAGGGAAATCTTTCTAGCATAACTGAGAGTTTAAGGTGGATATAAGATAAGAGGTCATGAAACCATTTCCTCAGGCAAAGAGTTAGAGCAGAACCACACAAACTCTGTAGCTGCCCCCTCAGCCTTGATCCAGCTGAGAG
>NW_010211638.1:0-214 GCF_000695765.1 Mesitornis unicolor
AAAACTATTGCAATCATTCAAAACATCACCTACCTTTATGTCCTCCAATCATTAGATAAGCCGAAATGTTATGTGTTAGTTTTTTATATATGGAAAATTGATGTAAAAACTTAGACTTTACTCCTAGTTAAGAAATCTTAACTTCTAAACTAATTATTAACCTTAAGACACAATGTGTTGTTGCAGTGGTGGCTCATTATAGCAATGCTAATAC
>NW_010211639.1:0-214 GCF_000695765.1 Mesitornis unicolor
GGGGGGGGGTGCTACAGAAGAGCAAGGGCTAGGCAGAAAGTATGAAACTTCCCAACAGTTTTGCATAGGGCTGAGGAGTGTCCAGGTCTCTGGCTGCAGGGAGTGCCCGAGTCTGTCACTCATATGGGAGGTCAGCAGAGACAACACCTGTGTGCGATGTGACCAGGTGAACGATCTGCTCAGCCTAGTGGCTGAGCTGAAAGAGGAGGTGGAA
>NW_010211640.1:0-214 GCF_000695765.1 Mesitornis unicolor
CCTGCCACTGCGGCCCCTGGCTCTTGCGGCTGCCCTTCCTCTGAACTTCCTGCCTCAGCGAGGCAAACCCAGGGCTGTGGTTTGGCAGCTGCTGCTCGCACCAGCACAGGGATGGGGCCTCACCGGCAGCCTGAAACTGGACCACCCCATCCCTCGCTGCAGCCCCAGCCCTCCACCAACCACCGGTCAACCCCAGTGCTCCGGCAAAAGCCGG
>NW_010211641.1:0-213 GCF_000695765.1 Mesitornis unicolor
AAGTGCTGGGCACTGCACGGTGCGCACCGTGTCCTTCAAAACAGAGCCCTTTCTAAACAGAATGATGTCAAACTTGCTTTGCAAACTACTTCTGAACCCTTTTCTTTCAAAACTTCTGCACGTTGTTGGTGCTTAGAAGTGAGCAGATGAAGGGGCAGAGGGTGAATCTGTTCTGTCCTGTGTCACTGTGTGCCGGTCCATCTCTGGGGAACC
>NW_010211642.1:0-214 GCF_000695765.1 Mesitornis unicolor
TTCAGGTGATTATGAGCAGAAAATCATGTCCTGTAGGAACTAGAAATGGTGTAGGCTGTGCAGTGGAGCACACTGGATGTTTGGATGAGAGAGACACCACAGACACTTGAAAAGGGCTGGTTCCATTCTTCTGTATATTTATGTTCCCTCAAATCTCTGGACAAGAAGCACTTTGAGCCTGTTTACAGCACAACTCAGTGTGCATCTCTTTCAC
>NW_010211643.1:0-214 GCF_000695765.1 Mesitornis unicolor
AGCAGCCCCAGCACCACCAGCCAGCTGCCACGAGGGGCCTCCTGCAGCTCCCCAGCCGCTCCAGCCCCCGCTGGGCCTGTGCGCACGCAAGAGCGCTCCCGCTTGGCACGTCGGGCCCAACGTCCCTACAGCCGGCCCAGACGCTGCCGCAGGACCGGCCGTGACAATAAAGTTGATTAGTGCTCTCTGCACTGGGAGATTCCGCGCTCATCTG
>NW_010211644.1:0-214 GCF_000695765.1 Mesitornis unicolor
GGTGGTGGGGGGTCCCAGGGGTCCCTTTACCCCTCCAGGACCCCCCCGTACCCCTTGGGGGGGCGATATCCGGGGCCGTCAAGCGGCAGCTTCTTGGGGAAGGCGCGGAGCAGCTTCAGGACCTGCTGCTTCCAGGACAGGAGCCGCTTCTTCTGCGTCTCCGTGAACGCCTGGGGGGACATCGGGGTCACTGGGGTCATGGGGGTCATTGGGG
>NW_010211645.1:0-214 GCF_000695765.1 Mesitornis unicolor
TCTGCGCTGCCATTGGGCAGCGAACGCATCAATCAGCGTCGCCCGAGACTATGGGGAAATGGGCGGCACTGAGCCCAATCAAGCAGGAGGGGGCCGGGCTTTGCCTCGCGGGGAGCGCCTGCCGCGTTTGAAAAAACCCATTGGGGATTTCTGTGCCTCCAAGCCCCGCCCCTTTGCCTCATCCAGCCAATGGCCTGGCACGGCGGGCGAGTTC
>NW_010211646.1:0-214 GCF_000695765.1 Mesitornis unicolor
TTTTTTTTTTTTTTAGTATTTGTTTTATTATGCAATGAACCCCAGGAACCCTCCAGGGTACCTTCATGCCATTATTGCTCGAAATACTATCATGTAATCTCTCTACAACCCCTTTTAAAGCTTTACCTTATCCCATAGAAAATAGAAAAAAAACTCTCATGATGTTCCAAGAAAGCATGATCCAGTTCTGTTAATCAGGGACCTGGTCTACAGA
>NW_010211647.1:0-214 GCF_000695765.1 Mesitornis unicolor
CAGGCTGGAGGCAAATACACTCTGCTTACAACCCTCCCTGATCCAAGCAGGGCCACCTAGACCTGATTGCCCAGGACTGCGTTCAGATGGTTTTGAGTATCTCCAAGGAGGAGGACTTCACAACCTCCTTGGGCAACCTGTGCCATTGCTTGTTCACCCTCATGGTAAAAAAAGTGTCCTGATGTTCAAATGAGACCTCCTGTGTTCAGGCTGC
>NW_010211648.1:0-214 GCF_000695765.1 Mesitornis unicolor
GGGAGGATTGGAAAACATCAGGAAATGGGTGATTTTTAGCTTTATGGTTGGGATATATATATGTATTTTTTAAAAGATCAGGGCTGTAGCATCCTCTCGCCGTGCATCTTCGGATGTGCCACCACAAGCCGAGGCAGAGATAGGGAAAGGCCTGGCTACCAACAGCCCTCGGAGAGTTGCCCACTGACTTGAAACCTCTTCCTGTGCCTAAAAC
>NW_010211649.1:0-214 GCF_000695765.1 Mesitornis unicolor
GTCTCACATTCACAAGACCTTGCAGGTCATTGACACTATTATCTTTTGGAACCCCGCATAACAAAACCAGCACTAATGTCAGTGTCCCTTGTCCTCATTTTGGCTGGTTCAAAGATTCAGCCAAGTGTTGATCAACAGTTCAGGTGCAGTTCTTATTCACCTGACCCGTTTGCTGACCATCATATGAGTAACATTATGGAAAATAATCTCACAC
>NW_010211650.1:0-214 GCF_000695765.1 Mesitornis unicolor
CTCTCACTCCTTCAAGCATTTAATTGTTCCACTTTTGAAAGCCTTTGTTTTTTATAGCATCTCTGTTCACAGCAAGGACAGTGTGCACTTCTGGTTTATGTATTTTTTGAATTCTAGTACTTCTCACAAACTGATCACAGAATCACTGAATGGTTGGGGTTGGAATGGACCTCTGAAGATTTCTAATCCAACCCCGCTGCTGGCAGTGATAATT
>NW_010211651.1:0-214 GCF_000695765.1 Mesitornis unicolor
TGAGAAGTGGCAGAGGAGGTCTCTTACCCCTCCTCAGAGCGATGTGTGGGGCTGGAGGGAGCTTGCTCAAGAACAGTGGGAGAAGTCAGGGTTGCAAACCCTTCCAGGGCTTCACTGGAGCTGGGGGCTGGAGATGAGGGTTTGGCTGGGGAGAGGGGCCTAACTCTCAGCTCTGGGTCTGCCTCCATGGACAACTGCTTCCTCTGCTGATTTG
>NW_010211652.1:0-214 GCF_000695765.1 Mesitornis unicolor
CCCCGCCCCCCGCCGCTGGCACCGGATCGTGTGTGCCCCCCCTCCCCAAATAAAACCCCCACCCCACACCCGGAAGTCCGAAAAGATGGGGGGTCGCTTATGGGGTAGCTTGGCCATCGTCTGCATCTGCTTCCTGGTCATCATGAGAGGTGGGTGCTGCTGGAGGTGGGAGCCCCCACATCCCACTGGGGGGACAACCTGGGGTGGGAGGGGG
>NW_010211653.1:0-214 GCF_000695765.1 Mesitornis unicolor
TGATGCCGGCTTTTGGCTGTGAGCCTGGCGCAGACGCGAGCGCGGGCACGGTTGTTGTCACCGAACCCTGGGAAAGGGCCATCCCCACAGCCCCAGCCAGACCACCTCTGTGCTCTGGGATGGGGATGGGACACAGGCCTGCGTGGCAAGGCTGGGACAGGGACAAGGGTCTGTGCAGTGAGGCAGGGGACAGGGATGTGGGGTTGGCACAGCA
>NW_010211654.1:0-215 GCF_000695765.1 Mesitornis unicolor
ACCGGGGGGGGTCATTGTCATTTTGGGGCCGTTTGGCCCCGATTTGGGACTCTGCGGCCGGACCCCTGCGAAGCCACTCGGGAATCGGGGCACGTCCGGGCCTGGCGGCTCCAAAATCCGCCCTTTTTGGCTCAAAAATGAGTGGGCGGTGGCACCGCGGAGACCAAAGGGGGGGAAACGGGGGCAGAATGGGCAAAATGGGGCAAAACAGGGCC
>NW_010211655.1:0-214 GCF_000695765.1 Mesitornis unicolor
TATTTTATTGTATTCTGTTGTATTTTATTGTATTTTATTCTGTATTTTGTTTTATTTTACTGTATACTATTTTACTCTCTTTTTCTTTTATTCTATTAATTTATTCCATTGTATTTTATTGTATTTGGGGGTTTTCTATTTCACACACCAGTCCCACACCAATGAGGACTGGAGAGGACTGGGGGGACAGGTTGGGCTGTGCTGGGTATCTCCA
>NW_010211656.1:0-215 GCF_000695765.1 Mesitornis unicolor
CCCCAGGTCCCGCCCTGTCCTGAATTTGGGTATGAGCCCAGCCACAGCCTCCCAGCACCGGGACAGAGCCACAAGTGCAGCAGCAATGTTGGATCTCTGCTGCTCTGGGCCACTGCGCCCTGTTTGCCACCGCCCCTCTCCAGCCTTCATAGGATGGCTCTGCCCCTCTGCCTCCAGCAAATGAGGATGTCCTCCCCTTTCAGAGCTGCTGCCCC
>NW_010211657.1:0-214 GCF_000695765.1 Mesitornis unicolor
TGCAGACACCTTTCAACCTGGTCCCGAGTCCATACACCTCAAAGGTATGAGTTAGTTCAGCCCCTCTGCCACCCCAGAATCATTCTTCCACCCACATGCTAACAGTGGAGTTTGGAAGACAGGTGGGTGCATGGAGAAAGGCAGCTCTGGACTCAAGGCATCATCATGCTTGCCTATGCCAAGCACCAAAGCTCCAGTTATTTATGAAACACAA
>NW_010211658.1:0-215 GCF_000695765.1 Mesitornis unicolor
CAGCTCTGCCTGCACGCTGCCTTGTGCAGCATCGTTACAGACAGCACCTACCACCACAACGTGTGAGCAGCAGGAACCGCGTCCCCTTTTCCTCCCCAGGGCTCAGCGTTTCTCTGTTTCTCCACTGCTCCCCACAGGCACTGACCTTCCAGGTTCCTCCTCCTTCCAGCAAGGTGAAACGGCTCACGGCAGCGTCGGCTGCCTAAAACGTCACA
>NW_010211659.1:0-215 GCF_000695765.1 Mesitornis unicolor
GGCACGGGCTGCATCGCCGGCGTGCTGGTGCCCTCCAAGGCCGACCCCAGCAAGATGGAGAAGATGAGCATCTACCAGGCCATGTGGAAGGGCATCCTGAGGCAGGGCACGGCCCTGGTGCTGCTGGAGGCGCAGGCCGCCACCGGCTTCCTGGTGGACCCGCTCACCAACCAGAAGCTCTCGGTGGACGAGGCCGTCTCGGCCGGGCTGGTGGG
>NW_010211660.1:0-214 GCF_000695765.1 Mesitornis unicolor
TAGCTGAATTTGAATAGTGTGCTCACAGTAGGACACCAGACACTGAACAGTCAGGAAAAAAAACAACAACCCCAAACCAAAGACAAAATAGCTGCTCATTTAATAAATTATTTTTATTCTGTGCACTGATGAGCTGTTGCCCTGTGAAAAGTATGGTCAAATAATTAGAGATAACACACCTATATACAGGAGGGATAAATGAAGTTTTCAGTTA
>NW_010211661.1:0-215 GCF_000695765.1 Mesitornis unicolor
TTGCGTGTAGACGCGTGTGAGCACGTGTGCTCTCGTGCACAGCTGGGGCTGCAGGACACGGGGCTGGGGGAGGCACTGGGAGGGATGGGGAGGGGGCATTTCTCACCTCAGGGTTTGGTCTATAGCCCCTCAAAGGGCCCAGCCCTGACCTCAAAGTTTCGCTCAGCTCCGCTCGCTTCCATTTCTTTCTGGAAGCTGGAATTGCACAATTATCC
>NW_010211662.1:0-215 GCF_000695765.1 Mesitornis unicolor
CAGGATGAGAAGTGAGGGCAGAGCCAATTTATTCCCTTTTCAGGTCGCCGTTGTGAAGATCGGCCCTTTCAGGGGAGCTGTGACCAGACAGGATCAGTCTGGGCCGATCACCTCAGATGTGATAAAATACTCCAATAAATACAGGGGCAGCTCATGACAAGCAAGGGTGTTTGGGGCCGGTGAGACCCCTGTGACGAGGCCTTTCGTGAGGGTCT
>NW_010211663.1:0-214 GCF_000695765.1 Mesitornis unicolor
CACTGGTATATACAGGTCCATCTGCACAGAGCCTCATTTTACTACATAAGGTAAAGCTTTGTAAATCCAGCCATCTGTCTTCAGTGTTGTTTATTTCCCAGAACCTCTAAGCAAGGCTGGGCAATAAAGATAAAATGTAAAGAATTCCTCTATATCGTGCGATTGAATTTAAAAAAAAAAACGACGTAAGGATTCAAAATAATATTGGAATATT
>NW_010211664.1:0-214 GCF_000695765.1 Mesitornis unicolor
AGTTCTATTTAGCTCAAACCAGGACAACAACGAAATGCTTCAGAATTCCGTACTAGGTCTTGTACTCGATATGTTTATTGATCTACAAATGTCAGCAAGGAATGAGATAGCAAATTCTGTGATGACCCAAAGTTACGAAGGTGATTCTCTAATTATGTGGTATTAACCACTGTCTGAGACTGGTCTGTGGGTAGTTAGGGCCTGGCGGCCGGAA
>NW_010211665.1:0-214 GCF_000695765.1 Mesitornis unicolor
GGTGGAATATCCATTTCCCCAGAAAGCAGAAACTTGGACAGGTTTTCATTTATTTAAATATAATTATTTTTTCCTTAGCTCATAATTTGTTTTGATTCCTCCCCCCCATAGCTTTGCTGACACGCACGGTGCTAGGCCTGTACAGACCACAGCTGGAGGAAAGGAATTGTACGTACCTCTTCCACGGCCGTGACAGAGTAGGCATGACCTTTGA
>NW_010211666.1:0-215 GCF_000695765.1 Mesitornis unicolor
GTGAGTGAAGGAGTGAGTGAAGTCACGACGTAGGCTGTGGTGGGTGGTTCTGCCAACAGCCGGGGTGAACCGAGTCCTGAATCACACTCGGTGTGGCCCCAAAAGTCGCCGTGTCCCGGCACGGGGTGGTCGCTGTTGGCTGTGCCGTGGGTCACAGCCTGCTTAGGGTGTTCTGACCGGGGCTGCTGCCTGTTCCGGGTGTTGCTGGGTGTTGC
>NW_010211667.1:0-215 GCF_000695765.1 Mesitornis unicolor
TTTCTAAGATGTTCATCTTGTCTGTCACTAATGTCATTAAATGTACCAGAGGCTCTTTCACGTTCCTCCTCCTCCTCCTCCTCGCATCTCATCCTCTTCAACGAAGCACAGGTTTTTGTTTCACGCTCCACTCTCACCTCCTCTCACAAACTGGAATGGCCTCTCCAGAGAGATGCATTGAAGCCATGAGTAGATAACTGCTTCTATAAGGAGAA
>NW_010211668.1:0-215 GCF_000695765.1 Mesitornis unicolor
GAGAGGATACTGAGGTTCCTCTCCATCTGTCATCACGACACACAACATTTAATCAGCCCAGTAATGAGAAAATCCCTTGCAATCTACAAGATCAAAAATATGCCAAAGTTAAATGACCATTCACACAGTGTGTTTAATGTGAGGCTAAATACAGACAGATGTACACTTAGGGGACAAGAACTCGCTTTGAGGAAGCCCTGATTTCCTAAAGTTGG
>NW_010211669.1:0-215 GCF_000695765.1 Mesitornis unicolor
ATGTAAATAATGTCCCTAATAAAAATTAGTTTAAGAATTTAGAATTTCAGGATTATGCAGAATGGAAAAGTTTCGATGAATCATATGGTAAATGACCCGTATTTAAAAATACAATCAATCAAAGAAACAGATCTTTATGTCTGGCGAAGACATTTAATTGCTTCCTTAATCCCATCAAACTACTGGCAGCCAATATTCAAAACAATTCAAAACAA
>NW_010211670.1:0-215 GCF_000695765.1 Mesitornis unicolor
CCAGAAGAATCTCTGCTTGGAGGGGTGCAGCTCCAGGGTCCCCATCCCACTTTAATATGGTTATCTCCCCCAGCCCCTGGCTTCCAGTCTGATGCTATGGTTTCACAGCCCCAGTGGGCACAGTAATATGAATTCGAGCTATTACAGTACCCCCTTCCTGGGTTCGAACTAGGACAAAAATAGTGCCCCTTCAGGTTTAAACACGGTTTGATAGG
>NW_010211671.1:0-215 GCF_000695765.1 Mesitornis unicolor
GTCCCTGTCCTCCCTTGCCCCATGGCTGCCCCAGGCCTCTGCTTAACCTCAGGCCTTTGTCCGCACCCTCATGGCTGCTTGGAGCAAAACCAGCCTTGTGATTCCCCTGCCCTTGTTGATGTTGTTTAGCCTGGGAATAAAGCTCCCCAAAGCTGCTGCAGCGCCCATGTACTGGTCACAGGAGGAAGCTGTCTGCCTAACTGGCAAGCTATCCC
>NW_010211672.1:0-215 GCF_000695765.1 Mesitornis unicolor
TCTATTTTGAAATCTATGCCAAATAAATAATCGTTAATGAAATAGTGCACTCTCTTCTTCTAAAACAAAATCTGCAGTTTAAAATGAAGTCAGTTACATTTCATGATGTCCATCTATCAAAAAAATTGCAATTACTTTTTTGGCCAACCCAATAAAAGTATGTCCAAGAGACAAAACCCAGCAAAACACCACCAACAAAAATGCAAAACAAAGAT
>NW_010211673.1:0-215 GCF_000695765.1 Mesitornis unicolor
CACGAGTGAACACAGGAGGACGTTGGGGACCCGGGGTGGCTCACGGGTTTTGGTGGCCATGGTGACAACGTCCACCCCCCATTGGTGCTCGGTGGCTTTGGGGGTGGAGATGGGGACATTGGGGACCCCCGGGGCCACCTCCTGGGTGGGAACACGGGGACAGCCCAGTGTGGGGACAGCCCCTTGTGCTGTGTGCAGGGGTGACCCCAGTGACC
>NW_010211674.1:0-215 GCF_000695765.1 Mesitornis unicolor
GAGTGTTTAAAGTGTGGTGATGGCTCAAGACAGCTGGAAAACTAGAACAGAGAAATCATTTTGAGAACATTTCCTTGAACTTAATTTCAGTTGGTCTTTAAAAAAATAGATCTTATTGTTATTAATGTGTTTGAGCTGGTGCTAGAGGAGTAACCATCCATGGGGTCAGTTGTGCTAGATGCACATAAGCGGTTAGGAGCAGTTTCCCAGCCTCA
>NW_010211675.1:0-215 GCF_000695765.1 Mesitornis unicolor
ATATGTCACTACCTCTTGAGGAAAACCTCCAAAAGATAAAAAAGATAGCTGAGATTACACACGAGCAGTAGAACCAAATAAAAAACACTTGATTGATAAATATTGTTTGTAGAATAGAATGAATATTTTCTGAGTAAATTGATAACTTCTTATAAATATTTAAATAATAATAAACATTGTTTATTTATTATTTGCATTATTGTAGTAAGTATTGC
>NW_010211676.1:0-215 GCF_000695765.1 Mesitornis unicolor
CCAGGCTGTAAAGCTGATAATATCTGCGGCTTCCTCATGTCACATATATTTTTAATAGACACTGAAGGCTTTCTCACTATATCTATTCTGTGCTTTTTTTCTCTTAAAATCCAATCTTGGATGAAATGAAAAATTATTTTAGAAGTCTGAAACTTGAGACTTACACACTGTAACAAATATTTTAAATATTTTTTCTAAAAACAAGGCACTGAGAA
>NW_010211677.1:0-215 GCF_000695765.1 Mesitornis unicolor
GATGAGCTGGATCCTATCATCAACCCATATCTAGTAAGGACTGACTTTAAGCCAAAAGTCAGGATGCATTTTTGCCTTGAAAATGGGTTGGGTTTGAACAGAGAAAGGAGATAGACCAAATCTCATTTCCTGTTTTTGTGACTGAGGGACAACAACAGTCTAGAATAAACGTGGTCTGCACCTATGCAGATGCCAGGGCTAGAAGAATTGGTCTT
>NW_010211678.1:0-215 GCF_000695765.1 Mesitornis unicolor
GGGCAGGGACCAGAGTGTGTGGAGACCTGTGGGGCAGAGCTATGGGGCAGGGCTCGGAGAGATGTGGGGCAGAGGGAGCTGTGGGGCAGATATGTGGGGCAGGAGCCATGGGGCAGAGCCGTGGGGCTGGGGGAGCCATGGGGCAGAGAGAGCCATGGGGCAGGGATGCGGGGCAGAGCTGTGGGGCAGACGTGGAGCAAGAGCCAGGGGGTGGA
>NW_010211679.1:0-215 GCF_000695765.1 Mesitornis unicolor
AAAAAACCACCGCATCTTCCAGTCGAACTGGCCGGTGAGTTAGCACAGACCCGCAATTTGGGCCGCCACCAGGTGAGTCACAGGGGGGCAGCAGCACAAACTGACCTTCACTGCTTTTCTGTTGGAGCTGTTGGAAATCCACCAAATGAAGCAACCGTCTACACTGCACTAACGTCACCACTGATATTTGTACTCCACAAGTAGAGAACTTCAGC
>NW_010211680.1:0-215 GCF_000695765.1 Mesitornis unicolor
AAAATTGGTCCATTTTTAAAACATCAACATTCCTTCAGATACACACATGCAGCAATATTTGGACCACAGCATAAGGTACTTTTTCACCCTTTTTTGGTTAGCTTACAGGTTTGTGACATATTAATAAATGTTAACAGTAGAAATCAAACTTTACAGAACAGAAAAGACTATAACATGGCAAGTGTCAGAGATCCCAAATTCCCTATTAAATAACA
>NW_010211681.1:0-215 GCF_000695765.1 Mesitornis unicolor
CTGGGGGTCTCTTCCAACCCCAGTGACTCTGATTCGTGTTTCTGGACTGAGCACTGTGTCAGAAAGGGGCAGGGTTTGGGTTTGGGTGCTCTGGTGTCCTCAGGAGGACAACAACATCATCTCTTCAGGTCCATCCATCCCTGCTTTCCATGTTTCTCCCTAAACTTGCACCTTAATTTCACATTCCCATCCGTCTCAGGTGTATTTTGGATGCA
>NW_010211682.1:0-215 GCF_000695765.1 Mesitornis unicolor
CCCTATATGGGTAGGGGGCACCCAAGGGGGTGGGTGGGCACCCCAGGACCCCCCTATTATGGGTGGGGGGCACCCAAACCCCTGTGGTCACCCCCAGACCCCTGGGTCCCATCCCAAACCTCTGGGTTCCTCCCCACATCCCTGGGTCCCCATCCCAAGACCCCTCCTGGATGCCTGGGTCCCGTCCCAGGACCCCCCATATATGGGTAGGGGGC
>NW_010211683.1:0-214 GCF_000695765.1 Mesitornis unicolor
GACCCAGAAGAGGAGTGGGCTCTTTATGGTGGTCTGCCTCAGCTTTGTAGCTGCCATGGGTAAGCATCCACCCGCCGCTCCTGGCAGTACGGACACGTGGAGTGCAAGCTTCCGCGTGAGGGAGAGGCGCTGCAATGCTCTTGGGGATCCTGCAACTTCCCACTTGTGCAGCTCGAGGAGCTCCCTACGCGCAGATCCCAGCTGGCCCAAGGGC
>NW_010211684.1:0-214 GCF_000695765.1 Mesitornis unicolor
ATTTACACCCAGTGCATAGAAACCACAGCTTCTTGTGAAAATCTGTGTGCATCAACTGACTTTGCTCATCTGAATTGCTTTCTACTCGTTGAAGAACTGGTGTGTTCAGTGGAAGGTTACAACTTGTTTTCACTCTTCCAGATGTCCAGATTAGAAAATGCCATCCTTTTCTTCACCCCATCTGATCTCCCTCTGAAAGCTCCACAGGTACACT
>NW_010211685.1:0-215 GCF_000695765.1 Mesitornis unicolor
TTGAGGCTGTTCAGCCTGGAGAAGAGAAGACCCCAGAGTGACCTTATAACAGCCTTCCAGTACCTAAAGGGAGCCTAAAAGAAATCTAGGGAGGGATTTTTTACAAGGGCATGAAGTAATAGGATCAGGGGTAACAATTTCAAACTGAAAGAGGGTAGATTGAAATGAGATATTAGGAAGAAATACAATCCTTGTTACCAATACAAGCTAGGAGA
>NW_010211686.1:0-215 GCF_000695765.1 Mesitornis unicolor
AAATTAACAGAAGTAATAAAAATTAATAGACGTAATAAAATTAATAGCAATAATAAAAATTAATAGAAATAATAAAAATCAATAGAAATATTTCATAGAAGTCCAAAAAACTGAGACATTTTTCATAGCAATCGTAAAAAAGAATAGAAATATTTCATGGGAATAAGAAAAAAAAACCCAAAAGATTTCATAGAAACGATAAAAATTCATCGAAA
>NW_010211687.1:0-215 GCF_000695765.1 Mesitornis unicolor
TTGAACTTTTCTGGGCCTGGCATGAGGCCTGCGCAGGGCCTCAATGCTGGCAGGGAATTAACATTCTAAAATTTAAGGACGATCTTTTAACTGCTTGCTGCCCAGCACTAAACAATGATTTTCTACTGTTTTTGATGAATTTTAAGTTCTGGGGTGCCAGGTTTAGTCCTTTTTTTAGGCAATTTTAGGTTTTCAAGGCCTGGCATGGGGCCTTC
>NW_010211688.1:0-215 GCF_000695765.1 Mesitornis unicolor
TTTACCTTGATGTGACCTTTGTCAGTGTGATGTATTTATTTATATGCATACAAATAGACACATGCACACACACTGACACAGATAAAACAGTCAGTAGAAAGTGTTTATGAAGTTCAGTGATGTTTGTTTGTGCATGGAAGAAAAGGCATGCTGAGACACCTACAGCAATTTGGCTAAAAATCTCGTAAGTCCTGCAGCTCAGTGTAAACTGATAA
>NW_010211689.1:0-215 GCF_000695765.1 Mesitornis unicolor
TGCACTGGTTTTGCTGGGACAGAGGGGATTTTGTTGCCCTCATAGTAGCTGGTGAGATTTTTTGTTTTCATTCTCGCAATCAGGTGTTTGTTTTTTCGAGGTTTGTTTTTCCAGTCTCTACCTGAACGTGTGTTCATAGAAGTTTTTTGGGAGGTTTTTGCTTGGTTTTTTTCCCCCCTTTTCTCTGCACAAGAGGATGAGGGAAGCAAAACCCC
>NW_010211690.1:0-215 GCF_000695765.1 Mesitornis unicolor
AGATCATCTTCATCCTTGTGACCCAGCCACAAATGCTTGATCCCAGATACCAGGAGGGATGCATGGACATGCACAGCCTGAGGTGAGGGGAGTGCCCAGGACCACCCTCTGGGCTGCCAACAGAGCAGAGGCAACAGGCAGTGGTGGAAACCCATCCGTTGTCAGTGAAAGTGCACCTAGAAGAGTGCTGCTGCCTGCTCCAGGAGGACAGGGCT
>NW_010211691.1:0-215 GCF_000695765.1 Mesitornis unicolor
AACACACCATATCATGCCATAACACACCATAACATGTCATAACACACCATAACACGCCGTCACACGCTGTGTCTTGCCACACCGCCCCGTCTGACCCCCGTCCCTTCCTCACAGCCCCCCCCGGAGACGCCGGAGCCCGGGTGCTGCTGTCCCCCGACCCTGGCCATGCCGGGTGCCAACCTGCGCCGCCGCCTCTCCGTCACCCTCCCGGTGCC
>NW_010211692.1:0-215 GCF_000695765.1 Mesitornis unicolor
TTAATTTTGCAACTGCCAAATGTGTTTGTAAGACCTACAGAACTCTCAGCAATTAAAAAACCTACTTTAATTGCAATAAACCTGCCCTCTGACAGTCTGCTTTGCACCAAGTGGATTGCCTTAAAGAAAGCAGCAGGGAAACACGACGGGACCAAGGCCATGGCCCCGTTCAGGGCTGAGCACGGGGCCACAGCCGACAGGCGCCAAAAAACCGC
>NW_010211693.1:0-215 GCF_000695765.1 Mesitornis unicolor
AGAGTGATACCAGAGGATTACTCTGTCGTTCCTTTGGAGGTTACCCAGCACGGTTAACTTCTGACCCAAATGGTTCATACCTGATGGAGCCCCAGCAGCATGCAGGGAAGGAAAGGGCTACATTTGTTCTCCTCAGGCAGACTGCAAAGAGGACTTGTAAGCCTAAGAAATATTTGCTGAAAAAATGAACACAAATAAGGAAGACAAAGTAGGAA
>NW_010211694.1:0-215 GCF_000695765.1 Mesitornis unicolor
CAGTATACGCCTTAAATACTTATGACTCCGTTGTCTTTGTTCGGATCTTCGCATGCAGAATTACAGGCAAAATAAACTGCTGCAGTCGGCAAGGCAGTTTATAAAACTCAAATTCTTTGCTTTCCCCTACTCAGGTTCAGGATGGCGTTAGACCCGGCCCAACTCGATCCGGAGCCACCAAATTGTGGGGCGCCCCTCCTAGATCAAGTCAGAAT
>NW_010211695.1:0-215 GCF_000695765.1 Mesitornis unicolor
TGCCAGCGGTGGGGGTTGCTGGATGTACCCCTGCACCCCACCACCACCACCCCAATATTCACCCCAGGAGGAACCACAGAAGGAGACCACAGTAAAGACGCCTGACCTGTCCAACATGCAAAACATGCTTGAAAGTGCTCGGGACAGCGATTCTGAATTAGGAGGGAACATAGGAAACCCCCAGACCATCTCTCTTTGCACATGGACACCCTTGG
>NW_010211696.1:0-215 GCF_000695765.1 Mesitornis unicolor
ATTAAGCAAAGCATTGCACTAGCATGTAAAGCATTTACGATCAATAAAAGTGTTTTTAAACCTCTTGCAACACAAGATTTTTAATATTCGGCTTATTTTACAAAAGCACTGGCTTCAATAGGCTTTCTTGCATCAATGGATTTTATCATGATTTATTAAATGTTCAAACTCATGCTAGCACACCGTAATACACATTTCTTTCTGTAAAGGTCCTG
>NW_010211697.1:0-215 GCF_000695765.1 Mesitornis unicolor
GGGTTAATTAACGAGTTAATGGGTTAATTAAGGGGTTAAATAGTTAACGAGTTAAGGGGTTAATGAGTTAATTAATGGGAAGGGTAATTGGGTAATGGGTCAGTTAATGGGTTAATGAGCCAATGGGTGGGTTAATTAACGGACATGGGTTAATTAACGGGTTAATGGGATAATTACCGGGTGTGTTAATTGGTTAATGGGTTGGTTAATGGGTT
>NW_010211698.1:0-215 GCF_000695765.1 Mesitornis unicolor
ATGGAAAACCCACCTTGACCCTAGAGACATGGGTACGTGAAGTGAAAGGAAAGACAAGCACAATTAAAGGTCCTTCCAGGAAAACTGCTGATCCATTCTCCAGTGAACAGTTTCCCAGATAGGGAGAAAGAACCGATTTTACTCCTGATTTTAGGAGTGGATAGACTATTAATCCGTTCTTACTGGAAGTGAATGGAGGATCCTACAGCCAGTAC
>NW_010211699.1:0-215 GCF_000695765.1 Mesitornis unicolor
CAGGCCACAGAGCTGGCATGCTTGCAGGGCAAAGCAATGTGCAGAGTCAGGAGGAGAAAGCTGGAGCCCAGCCTGGCCTGGATGACAGTGGGCAGAGTCAAGATGTGCAAAGGTAAGGAAAAGGAGGCAGGTACTGCTCTGCTGTAGGAAGGCAAAAAGACATCATGATAAGCTTCCCTAGGAGGTGCTTGACATAACACAGATGGGAGGCAAAA
>NW_010211700.1:0-215 GCF_000695765.1 Mesitornis unicolor
GATGCTCACCAGTGAAACAGCAGCCTGGGTCAGGCTCCGTCTGCGCTGATGCCGGGCTCCAGAAAAGCCTAATCTCTCTATTCACCATGGGCACCCAGACTGTGAGCAGTCACCAGTCCTGGTGTGTGCTGGGGAAGGACAGCCCTCCCTTGCTGTATCCCAGCCACTTGGCACCGCCTGTGCTGAACCTCAGGACAGGACACCATCCCCAGAGC
>NW_010211701.1:0-215 GCF_000695765.1 Mesitornis unicolor
TGCTTTTCAGTCCCAGAGCCACCAGTGGTGGCTTTCCAGAGGCCAGGAGTCGATAAAGCCGTGAACGGCTGTAGGCAGTGAGAGGTCCATGCTGTGTCCGGTTGCATCCAGGAGTGGGTCTGTAGGGAAGAGTGGGAGCAGCTGCAGTGTTGGGCATCCCAGTGCAGTGCTCAGGAATTTTTCCAGCTGGGCACCTCTGACACCTGCAGAAATGT
>NW_010211702.1:0-215 GCF_000695765.1 Mesitornis unicolor
TAAGTCTCCTCCACATACGACACTTGCGTTCCCCCACCTTTTGACGCTCAGCAGAGGCCAAAGCTGAAAAGGCCGAAGGAACTATACTGTTTGAAGTAAACTAAACATAGAGCAGTGAAACACTTCCTCAAGAGAGGAAACTGGCACTGTCTTTCAAGTCTCTTCAGTCGGTATTTTCAATTTGTAGCTTATGATATTTGAGATTTATTTCCCCT
>NW_010211703.1:0-215 GCF_000695765.1 Mesitornis unicolor
TCATCATAGCTGTCAGGCTCTTGGTAAGTACAAAGTTTTCAAGTTAATAAAAAAACTACTATGATCTTATTTTATTTGGATTTTGTCAACTGCAACTCATATTTCCAGCTCTTCACAACAAACAAAAGACAAACACAAAAATGTCATGTTCTAAAATATTTACCTGACTTCAGCCATCACAGCTTTATGCAAAAAAATAACTATTTTAGAGCTTC
>NW_010211704.1:0-215 GCF_000695765.1 Mesitornis unicolor
CTTACAAATACTTGGAGTAATTTTTTTCAGAGTAATACATTTTTGCCAACTTTTTTGAGTTTTTAAAATAAATTCTTTCTCAGTCTGCAAAACACTTCAAGTTGAAGAATAAGAAAGAAAATTGCTGCAAAAGTACACCCGTCTTTAGAAATTTTTACAAAGCCAGTCACATTTTTCAAAGAGATGAGTAATTTGAGTCTGATTTAGATACACAA
>NW_010211705.1:0-215 GCF_000695765.1 Mesitornis unicolor
GCTGCCGCCAGCTCCGCCCCGGGGCTGAGCCCTGTGCCGGCGCCGCTCGGGATCTCGCCCGGGCTGAGAGTGCTCAGTGCCTCTGCACGGGCATCAGTTGGGTTCCTGGAGAATGCACTGTTCCCGTCCTATAGCAAGGACTCCCCAGCAAGACTAAGCCCGCATAGCGCCAGTTGCAGCCTGAGACAGCAGCAGGGCCCTGACCCAGAAGATGG
>NW_010211706.1:0-215 GCF_000695765.1 Mesitornis unicolor
GATGTGCCAAAACTGCAAGGTACGCTCCCCCAAAAAAGCCCCCGTCGCTGGGGGTCCTCCCTGCCGGGACCGCCCCCCAAGTGTGGGGAGGGGGCCGCGCTGCGCTCACAGCCCGGTTGCGTCCCCCCCTCCCCAACCCCAACCCCAGAACTGCTTCCTGGAGTGCGCGTACCAGTACGACGACGACGGCTACCAGAGCTACTGCACCATCTGCT
>NW_010211707.1:0-215 GCF_000695765.1 Mesitornis unicolor
AGACAAAACATGACCAATTGGTCTGAAACAACTCATGTTCTAGAAAAAAAGTCATGCTACATCTAGCCTACATCGCAAAAATGTATCCAAGATAGGAACAGCAATATGGACCAGTCATCTATCAGGTCAGGCTTCTGGATCACCAACTGCACAAGCATCATTTTATTAGTTTTAAAATAAGCCCATATAATTATAACTTCTGTGTCCTGACTTCA
>NW_010211708.1:0-215 GCF_000695765.1 Mesitornis unicolor
AATTTCAGACAACAATGGGATTAACCAGTGTTCTTATGCTTATACAATCAAACACAGAATTTAGCACAAGGTATCTGATTCTGCCATCAAAATATGACTACATTACTTATATTAGAGCACTAAACCGAATTAATTTGGGATGCAGTCTCACTTTGAAACCCATGGCATACATAGCTCATTAATATCGATTCTTGCTTGCTCAGCACAGCCACATC
>NW_010211709.1:0-215 GCF_000695765.1 Mesitornis unicolor
AGACAAAACATGACCAATTGGTCTGAAACAATCCATGTTCTAGAAAAAAAGTCATGCTATATCTAGCCCACATTGCAAAAATGGATCCAAGATAGGAACAGTAATATGGACCAGTCGTCTATCAGATCAGTCTTCTGGATCACCAACTGCACAAGTGTCATTTTATTAGTCTTAAAATAAGCCTATATAATTATAACTTCTGTGTCCTGACTTCA
>NW_010211710.1:0-214 GCF_000695765.1 Mesitornis unicolor
TCCCTGCTTGGGCTTAGGGGAGGTGAAACCAGCTCAGAGCGCCGAATTAACCCTGAAGTGGCTGTACTGGAGGAACTGGGGTGAAATGGGACGTGCCAGGGCATCCCCAGCTCTCATCCTGCCTTAGTGGGAGACGCAACCTGTAGACAGAGGTGATGAATGTACAACCCCCTCCCAGACTAAATCTGTTCCAGGACTTGTTAAAAATAAACCT
>NW_010211711.1:0-215 GCF_000695765.1 Mesitornis unicolor
ACGTGATTGAGCATGATCACAGCCTAAAATGAGACACCGGACAGGGTCTGATTGGGATGTAGTTAATTTTAGTTAATCAAAAATGCCCCAGAAACTATATTTAGCAATCGATTCTATGGAAAAGCCACCTATGCAGACCTGTTCTTAAGAATAGGAAGACAGCACGTAATTTAAGAGTTCTCATCTTTTCTTGTATAAACATGCTTTCACAAAAC
>NW_010211712.1:0-215 GCF_000695765.1 Mesitornis unicolor
CAACTCCTAATATTCTATGATTCTGTGATTTTAACAACCTGTCTCGGTCTGTGTAAAAACTTATGTGCATGTGAGAAGGAGAGAGAGGAAGAAAGAGAGAGAAAGTAAGAAGAGAAAAGAGAAGAGAAAAGGGAATAGAGAGAAGGAAAAGATATCACCGCTCCTGGGATCCAGTGTTGTTCTCGAGCAGCAGTTTTTCATTCCATGGGTGGTGG
>NW_010211713.1:0-215 GCF_000695765.1 Mesitornis unicolor
AGAAAAGGAACATGCAGTTCAGGCAGGAGCAGCAAAGGTTTTTGCCACCTTGAACAGCTGTGGAGCCTTATTCTCCTAATATACCCCAGGATCTCAGCGAGAATCAGAAGATAAGAACAGGAATTTAACAAATGATCAGAGCAATACATAGGAAAACAGCATGGCATATTTTGTCAACTAGTCTAGGTCATACCTCATCCGTCTCTTCACTCTTC
>NW_010211714.1:0-215 GCF_000695765.1 Mesitornis unicolor
ATTGTGCCTGCTTGAAGTCAGAGAGATATGAATAAAAAGCCATCTATCTAGATAAGGGCTAGCAGTAAGTGTGGATCAGATATTGTGTGGAGGGTTTTCATGGTTTTTTTTCTGAATAGGAGTGTCCTCACTTAAAATAATAATAATAAAAAATCTACCAAGATTTAAAAAGCCTAATAGAAATATAGAATCACAGAATGTTAGGAGTTGAAAGG
>NW_010211715.1:0-215 GCF_000695765.1 Mesitornis unicolor
GGAGTCACAAGGAAAAGACGAGGGGTAATGGGTACAAGTTACCCCTGGGGAGATTCCAATTGGACACAAGGAAAATTGTTCAGAATGACAACAATCAGCTGCTGAAATAATCTCCCCAGGGAAGTAGTGGATTCCCTGGCACTGGATGGTTTTAACAATCAGCTGGGCAAGGTTCTGGGCTATCTTGTCTAGACTGTGCTGTTGTCACTAAAGGC
>NW_010211716.1:0-215 GCF_000695765.1 Mesitornis unicolor
ATCATATTTGTTTTCATGTAACATGGAGAAAATTAAAGGCTTATTCTGAAGTTCTAACTACTTCTCATTGGTTTTAGAAGGCAAAAAGGACCCAAATCCACTGCTTGTTTATTTTTAGTTACTGGCCCAATTTATACAGAGTAGTACTGATGCATTATTTTGGAGGCACACTTTTTTGTGTCATTACAATTAGTACTACATGTTCAAGCTTCAAC
>NW_010211717.1:0-215 GCF_000695765.1 Mesitornis unicolor
AGGGCAAAGGAGTCCAGGAAGACTGGACATTGTTTGAGAAGGAAATCTTAAGGATGAGGTACTTGCTGCCTTCTTTGGCTCTTGTTTAATAGTAAGAGCCGTTGTACTCCGAGTATCCATCCCCCTGAACTGAAAGACAGGGATGGGGAGCAGAACGAAGCTCCAATAATCCAAGGGGAAATGGTAGCAACCTGCTACACCACTTAGACACACAC
>NW_010211718.1:0-215 GCF_000695765.1 Mesitornis unicolor
GAAAGCACTGGATAAGCAGATGCTGTGTGCCCGTCCTGCCTTTCCTGATGTAAATAATTGGAAACAGGACAGAGTGCTGGATCCTTAACATTGTTCTGAGCTATAGCTGAAAAGGGTTGGCATCAAACACTTTTAAACCGTGTGAGCACATCAGTACTCAACACGAACCACATCAGCACTCTTCTTGGAACCATAAAGTCAACTATCTATTTTAA
>NW_010211719.1:0-215 GCF_000695765.1 Mesitornis unicolor
GAAAAATTAGTGATGTGAAAAATTAGTGATGCTCTTTTCCAGTGTAATGATGTATAATGTCACAGAGCTAAAACTTCTGCCCCCCATATCTCTGAGTAGGTAGAAATTTGGAACCAGGTGTTGTATTAGTTTGCTGCTGCTGAACAGGCTGATGCAGAGTGTTTTATCTGTACTCTCCCAAAAAGTAGACATCCCAGAACTCTGTGAACACTGAA
>NW_010211720.1:0-215 GCF_000695765.1 Mesitornis unicolor
TTCTTGCTGCAGCACAAATCTTTTCCAAGAGGTCTTTGGAAGCTGATGATTGTGGTAAGTGGCAGATTCTGACAAGCCAGCTCTTATTTCTCCATTCAGATGTGTGTGTGGGAGTTGCTTGGGAGAGAAGTGAAGCAGAATAGGCTTCTTAATAATACAGTCTCACTTCAGCTGTGGGAGACGTGGCTTTCCTTCATTTGAAAGTAAATCTGTTT
>NW_010211721.1:0-215 GCF_000695765.1 Mesitornis unicolor
GGTTTTTGGTGGAAATTGGAGATTTTTAGGGGGGATTCAGGGCTTTTTTGGGGGGAATAAGGGGGCTTTTTTGGTGAGAATCAGGGTTTTTTGGCGGGAATCAGGGGCTTTCTGGTGGGAATCAGGGATTTTTGGGGGGAATCGGGGCTATTTGGCAGAAATCGGGTTTTTTTGGCAGGAATCATGGGTTTTGGCGGGAATCGGGGGGTTTTTGG
>NW_010211722.1:0-215 GCF_000695765.1 Mesitornis unicolor
GCATCATGGGATAGCAGAGAGATGGAGCTGGGCATCATGGGATGGCGCAAAGCATTGTGGGATGGAATAAAGCACTGGGAGATGAAGCAAAGGATCATGGGATAGGGGTGTGGGGCCACGGGGCATCACGGGATGGGGATATGGGGACATGAAAACACCGCAGGGCATCACGGGGTGGAGCAGGGCATTGTGGGATTGGGGCGTGGGGACACGGG
>NW_010211723.1:0-215 GCF_000695765.1 Mesitornis unicolor
AGGTTTATTTTTAACAAGTCCTGGAACAGATGTAGTCTGGGAGGGGGTTGTACATTCATCATCTCTGTCTACGGGTTGTGTCTTCCACTGAGGCAGGATAAGAGCTGGGGATGCCCTGGAACGTTTCCCCCCCACCGCAGTTCCTCCAGTACAGCCACTTTAGGGTTAATTCGGTGCTCTGAGGTGGTTTCACCTCCCCTAAGCCCAAGCAGGGA
>NW_010211724.1:0-214 GCF_000695765.1 Mesitornis unicolor
CACTGCACACGAGTCAGTGTATTTTAGTCAGTGCTGTCTGTGGAATAACGCCAGCACCCCTTACGTTCTGCTCGAGAGCAAAAGCAGCACAAGAGACCCAAGCACTTCCTACACCCTCTTGTTTCTCAGGGAAAGTAGGGATGAATGTGTAACTGTCATAAACTGGAAACCCTGATCTTTCTGCTCAATGTTAATATGTGTGTGTGTGTGTGTG
>NW_010211725.1:0-215 GCF_000695765.1 Mesitornis unicolor
AATATCTCGTGAATCAGTTACAAGAGCAAATCCAGAAGAAAAGACAGGATTTTGAAAAACAGGCTGCAGAAGATCACAAAGTAATTGCACAGTTTGAGGAGGAAGTTACCTGCTACAAGGGAAGAATAAGAGAGCTTGAATGCCTCTTGGAGGCCTCTAGAGCCAAAGATGACAGCATAACAAAGTTAGAAGAAGTACTTAAAGAAAAAGAAGCT
>NW_010211726.1:0-216 GCF_000695765.1 Mesitornis unicolor
TCCGCACCCTCTGGCCACATCCGGACACGCTTTTTGCTGAGCTGGAGCGAGAGCTGCGGCTGGAAATGGAGAGGGCTCGGGAGTTCATGAGCAGCTTCGAGCAGTACCTGAGCAGTAGAACCAGCCCTGGCCGCCTCGGCATCACTGCAGAGCGAGCCCCGAGCGCCAGCGCAGCCCTGACTCAAGGCTCCGGGGAGGGCTTCTCCGTCTGCCAGG
>NW_010211727.1:0-215 GCF_000695765.1 Mesitornis unicolor
GTGAGGAGCTCTGCCCTCAGTGCTCCCCGGCGCCTTGCTGTCACAGGTAAGACATGGCACGGTGGTGTGGTCAGGCATTGCTATGGATTCCCACAGTCCCAAACTGAGAGTGAGGGCCCATGGTGTGTCGTTGTGGATTTGGGATGTTCATTCTCAGAGTGCAGTTCAGCCTGTCTTTGCCACTGGGGCAACTCCTCCCAGTCCCAGGAGAGCAT
>NW_010211728.1:0-215 GCF_000695765.1 Mesitornis unicolor
AATGGCATTTCCTCTTATGGAATAGAGGTTGGTAGGCAGTAGGAAATAATATGGTCTTACAGGGAAAATCTTTTCTGGCCAATATGGAAAGCAAAATTAATGGCAAGAGGGTCATTTGCACAGCTCGAGGTGCTGGTTGGAAAAGAGCATAATGGTAATATTGTGAAATTGGCAAATGAATTCAAATGGTGGATTGCATTATGGCCAGATTCCAG
>NW_010211729.1:0-216 GCF_000695765.1 Mesitornis unicolor
AAGGGCCTGGGGTCTTCTCAGCCCAACCCAAGTGACTTGGGTCTCGGTGACCCAACCAGCCTGGGACCTTCCCAACCCAATGTCTTGGCTCTTTTCCACCCAACCCAACCAACCTCGAGTCTTCTGAGCCCAACCCAACCAGTCCTGGGAACCCAAAGGGCTTTGGGGCTTCTCAGCTCAACTCGACCAGCCTTGAATCTTGGGGACCCAACCCAG
>NW_010211730.1:0-215 GCF_000695765.1 Mesitornis unicolor
GCTGAAGGCTGTTTAAGAAGCACCAGCACTTAAAAAGGCTGTTTTAAAGTTGAAAGATGTGCATATAGGAGATAGATGTGTTTGAACTCATTTGAGATAGTCATCCACTCCTGTTAAACCCTGGTGCAACTAAGGGGATTTAGCTGAGAAGACGAGTTGAATGCAGGGAGGAGATAAATCTGCGTCTCTGGGGATGTTCTCAGATCTTCCCTCTT
>NW_010211731.1:0-215 GCF_000695765.1 Mesitornis unicolor
GATTTGCCGCTGCACTGATCTGTGGGCAGGTACTGCACGCAGCAAGGGAAGTTTCTCTAAAGCTGATCAATCCAATGGTTTTGTATCATTAAAGTTAAAGCCTGTAGCTTGTTTGAAACAGATTCAGAAAAAGGTTTGAGTCCAGATGCTTAACCTGAACTTTTTGTCAACTGTTAACAGCAGTGAAAGTTTTCAGTCCTGAGTCAGCGGTGCGC
>NW_010211732.1:0-215 GCF_000695765.1 Mesitornis unicolor
TTGCAACCTTGTTTTCAGAGCCACCGTAAGCAGACAAGCTCCTCTTCCAAGTTAGCCTTGCTGTTGTCTTCAATACCTCAGATATTTCTCAGTATTTTCCACTCTGCATGTTCCACCACAAACAGTGCCACCCAGCAGCAATGTCTGAAAAACCTCTTGAAAACCCCAGCACCATGGCTCACAGACCTTTCCTCCTCTCTTACAAGGGTTCTATT
>NW_010211733.1:0-215 GCF_000695765.1 Mesitornis unicolor
CCGTGGCACTTCGCAACTGCAAGCAGGGCAGCCAGCATGTCTGAAATCTGTGTTGTCTCCACATCAACGTAGCGTTTGTCATTTTCATGGAAGAGAGTATCACATGGATGCTTTTAAAAAAAATTGTATAAGACCTTTAAAAGAGCTTTTTACAATAATTTTGAAAGCTATAAACTTAGCAGAGACTGGATGTGTCCGAATAGGCATGAAATATC
>NW_010211734.1:0-215 GCF_000695765.1 Mesitornis unicolor
GAGGATGGAAATGAAGGATGGAGGATGAGGATGAAGCATGGAGGATGAAGGATAGAGATGAAGGATGGAGGATGGAGGATGAGGATAAGGATGGAGGGCAGGTGAGCGCTGAAGGAGCCCTGCACGCTATGGGGGGCACAGCGGCCGCACTCACACGGGGTTGTTGGTGCCGTGGCCGGCGAGGGAGTCCCCGATGTGGACGCGGGCGCCTTTCA
>NW_010211735.1:0-216 GCF_000695765.1 Mesitornis unicolor
CATGTCCCCAACGACCCAAATATCCCCAATCCCACAATGACCCCCAATGACCTCAATGACCCCAAATGCCCCCAATGTCCCAAATGACCCCAATCCCAATGTCCCCAATGCCCCCCAGTGCTCCCAATGTCCCCAATTCCCACAATGACCCCAATGTCTCAATGTCCCCAATGACCCCAATTTCTCCCAATGTCCCCAAATGACCCCAATGTCCCC
>NW_010211736.1:0-216 GCF_000695765.1 Mesitornis unicolor
CCTCATCCCTCCATCCCTCATCCCTCCATCCGTCCCTCATCCCTCCATCCATCCATCCATCCCTCTATTCATCTATCCCTCCATCCCTCCCTCATCCATCCCTCCATCCCTCATCCATTCATCCATCCATCCCTCATCCATCCACCCCTCCATCCAGCCCTCATCCCTCCATCCCTCATACCTCTATCCATCCATCCCTCATCCCTCCATCCATCC
>NW_010211737.1:0-216 GCF_000695765.1 Mesitornis unicolor
TGCTGAACCAAGAGAAGGAGCAGCTGCAGCAAGAGAAGGATCAGCTGCATAGGGAAAAGGAGCTGTTGCAGGCTCAGCTGCTCTCACAGAACCAGGAGGCAGAGAAGGCACGGACAGAGCTGGTACGGCAGCACCAGCAACGTGTAGCTACGCTGGAGCAGCAGAACATGCGGGAAATGGAGCGACTGCGAGAGCTGCAGAGGTGAGAGCGGCACA
>NW_010211738.1:0-216 GCF_000695765.1 Mesitornis unicolor
TGAGAAGGGGTGCAGGGGACATTGGGGTGAGTGGAGACCCCCTCCCAAAGCAGGTGTGGGGACCTCAAAGAGAGTGCAGGGACCTTGACGGGGGGTGCAGGGACCACTGTGTGTCCCCTCCTGGGATGTGGTGGTGTCTGTCTCTGCCCGGCATGGGCAGAGCTCTGGGGACACGGTGGCTCTGAGGCCGTGGTGGCTCCAGGGGGATGTGGTGGC
>NW_010211739.1:0-216 GCF_000695765.1 Mesitornis unicolor
GGGGACATAGAGAAATAGGGAGAAAAACGGGGAAATAGAGAAATGGGGAATAGAGAAGTAGGGGAGAAATAGGGAAATAGGGAGAGAAATACGGGACAAACAGAGAAATAGGGGACAAATAGGGGAGAAATAAGGGGAGAAATAGGGAGAAATAGAGAAATGGGGAAATAGAGGGGAAATAGGGGAATAGGGGACAAATTTGGGAGAAATAGAGAA
>NW_010211740.1:0-215 GCF_000695765.1 Mesitornis unicolor
TTGACATCCCATGCCTACTCCACACATCTCCTATCCCTTTCCCAGACCTAATCACTGCCCTGACCAGCAAAGGGTGACCTGCTCCTCAGCTCAGCACTGGGTCTGGTGAGTCCTTCATCACCTTGGATCCCAGCTTGAATGTGCCTGTGTATCCCAGTTAGCTACTGGTGCTGGGGACCCAGGACACCAGGGTCCCCGTGCTGGCAGTGCCCACA
>NW_010211741.1:0-216 GCF_000695765.1 Mesitornis unicolor
TGGCGCCAGCCGTAGTGCACCGGCATCTGCCGCCCTTTGCCGGGGTCGCTGGCGTTCCCGTAGCACTGCGCCATGAACAGCTCCAGGGGGTACCCCCGGTACATCAGGACGCCTGCGGGGGATGCGGTGACACCCGGGAAATCGAGGACACCCCCTTCTCCCTCCTCCTCCTCCAAATTAACCCCCAAATTGGGGGTCGGCCACCCCCCCCCCCCC
>NW_010211742.1:0-216 GCF_000695765.1 Mesitornis unicolor
GTGCATCTCATCAGGGCCCATGGATTTATGTCTGTTCGGGTTGTTTAAATAGTCCCTGACCTGATGCTCTTCCACCAAGGGTACATCTTACTTGTTCCAGCCTTTCCTCCTTGTCTCTGGGACCTGGAATTCTTGAAGCTAGTCTTGCCAGGATAGACTGAGGTGAAGAAGACATTTGGTACCTGAGCCTTTTCCATGTCCTGTGTCACCAGGTCC
>NW_010211743.1:0-215 GCF_000695765.1 Mesitornis unicolor
CATCACGAGATTCCCACTCTATAGCTTTATTAACTATAGGTAACGGTTACAAACAGTCATCTCTATGGCCCAACGGGACTCATAGGTTACAAGTTCTTACAGCGTTACAATGCATCGCGGCACGCACCGAAAACGCCAAAGCACCCCCGGACGAGAGAGTTGCTCACTCAAGCTCCGTATCCGCCGATGGACCGCGGTTCGAAGTCGGGTGGAAC
>NW_010211744.1:0-216 GCF_000695765.1 Mesitornis unicolor
CCCGGCTGCGGGGCCTCACCGAGCGTCACGGAGCGGAGGTAAACGGGCTCCACGAAGTGCGACAGCAACGCCCCCTGCAAGCCCAGCACGTTCCAGCGCAGGATCTTGTCGCTGCAGGACATGGTGCGCAGCCGCTCCCCGTGCTGGATCCCGTCCCACGTGGGCACGATGTCGCTGGACTCCACGGGAATGGTCCCTTCCCCTGCAGCGGAGGAG
>NW_010211745.1:0-216 GCF_000695765.1 Mesitornis unicolor
TCTGAGGGACCAGAGCACCTCGGGTGAAACCTCAGACCCCTGAGTTGTACCAGGCTCCCAGCTGGATGCAAGTTGAACACCCCGAACCACCCTCAGCAAGGGCAGCGCCACAGCACGGTCTTATAAAGTGTGCAGGTGGCTTTGAAGCACGAGCAGCGATTGGGCCAGACGGAAGCGGCGGAGCTACAAGGAAAAAATCTCCCAATAAGAACGCTC
>NW_010211746.1:0-216 GCF_000695765.1 Mesitornis unicolor
CAAATCTGCCCCATAGGGGGGTTTTAGAGCTCCCAGACCACCCCATGGCAGGTTCCCAGCCCCATAGCAGGTTCCCAGCCCCATAGCGGTGTCCCGGCCCCACGGCCCCACGCACCGCGCGGATGGCCAGCCAGACTTGCAGGTAGCAGAGGATGATGATGGCGAGCGGGAAGAAGCAGCAGGTGACCATGAGCACCACCATGTAGGACTGCACGC
>NW_010211747.1:0-216 GCF_000695765.1 Mesitornis unicolor
TTTTTTACTCTTTCTTTGCTCTTTTGACTCTGCCACTGAATCTGCCTGTACTGCACATCGTTTCAAAGTAACGAACTCACCAATGACTGCTGGCAATATTTCATGTTCAAAAACAGCATATGCAACTTAATTATAGAAAACAGTCATTATTACGAATGTTATCAGCCCCACTACATCTTCCTTTGTAAAACTATAAAAGGCAATGGGTGAGAATTA
>NW_010211748.1:0-216 GCF_000695765.1 Mesitornis unicolor
CCGCCCGGGGGCGACGGGCCCTTCTTCCAGGCGCCGCCGTCACCCGGGTCGCGCCGCACCGCCCGAGTCTTTAAACCTCCGCCCGGCTCGCCGAGGGGAGGGGCCCCCCCTCGGCAGCACGGACGCTAGGTACCTGGCCCTGGGGTGAGGGAAACGACCTCTATGGCCCCGCGGGGGTGCCTCCCCCTTTTTTGCTGCTGCCGCCACCAGGGGGTT
>NW_010211749.1:0-216 GCF_000695765.1 Mesitornis unicolor
CGCTGACCCACATTCACAAACCCTGGCGTCCGCTCCCAGCTCCTCCGCCACCGCCAAAACAAATCCACCCCGGTCCTCCCAGCTCCCCGCCGCATCCCGGGCGCCTCGGAGGGGAGCGGGGTCTGCGCCCCATCGCCCCCACATCCACCCCATAACTCCCCATTGCCCCGCCTGGGGAAGATGGAGGGACACAGAGCTTTAAACCAGTTCAAAAAC
>NW_010211750.1:0-216 GCF_000695765.1 Mesitornis unicolor
AGACTTGGGGCAGAAAGATTTCACAGCCTACGTGAAGATGTTCATTGCCTTTGCCTGGTACCATAGCCATTCCTCCAATTAAGAGCGCCATAGTTGGTTACTGTCGACGTATACCTGACCTAAAACATTTTGCTCTTTAAATATGTAATGAGTGATGTTATTGGGAAGTTATCAACGTGCTCTCGTATGCATGACGTGCTTTAATTCCCTTGTCCC
>NW_010211751.1:0-216 GCF_000695765.1 Mesitornis unicolor
ATGGACGTGATGCAAACATCAATCAGAACTGGGACATGTCTGTAAGGAGATCTCCTATTAAGGGGCTAGGTCAGCTCTACAAGCTTGAAGGGGTTTTATCTCACTATCTAGTTTATCACACAAAAAATGTGAAAGGCACATTTATAATAGTGAGATTCCCCAAAGGGATCTAAAGCTGATGGTCCTCAAGTTCACTTGAAAGTTGGTGGAAACTGA
>NW_010211752.1:0-216 GCF_000695765.1 Mesitornis unicolor
AACCACTAGTAAAACAACTAGTTAAAAAACAGTAGGAAGTTATTAAGTGCATGTTGCATACATGGTGATAGATATGGAAGGATATGTTCAGCTTTTTTTCCCCCTTCCAATTTCTGTAAAATGAAAATTTCAATATTTTTAGTTTACAACTGTTGTACATAAAACTTCACATCGCTGCTTTTTCCCCAGTTCAACTATTTTTTTCCAGTGGAAATG
>NW_010211753.1:0-216 GCF_000695765.1 Mesitornis unicolor
CCACCCAGCCTCAGGGACGCCCACCCCACCGCCCCTGGCTTCTGGACCTAGACTGGCCTTGGGGGATAGAGACAACTATGAGGGGCAACTGGCAATGAGCCTTGGGCGTGCAGTAGAGACACCAACTAATACCGTAGAATAAAGCTGATTCGTGATAAATCGTGATGCCATTGACGCCTCACGCCAGGAGCCCCGCGGTGGCCTGGCTGGTACTGC
>NW_010211754.1:0-216 GCF_000695765.1 Mesitornis unicolor
GTAAAAATTGCCTGAAGCCTGCCAGATAAGAACAGTTGCTTGAAAACCTCCTGGAATACATTTCTATGCAAAAGAAACTGAAACAAGAGCAAGGATATGGCAATTAGAAACAGGAGGAAGAAGAGTGGAACAGTGGCCTGACCTGTCAATGTGACTTGAAACACATTTGGAGTGAATGATTTAAAATGTTTCCAGACAACAAACGCTGTGGAGTTG
>NW_010211755.1:0-215 GCF_000695765.1 Mesitornis unicolor
CAATGGCTGAACTAAAGTAGACCTAAGAACATAGAAGCACCAAGTATTAACCAAGTGGGAAGATATTTTGTGTGCATATACATTAAAATTGGTCATTTGTGGGATAGGGGGATGTTCAAAGGGCTCAGTGAAGAACAGCTCTTGATAAAATCAGTCTAACTAAGACCTTGAAGCAAATTACAAAGAACTATTGCTCTCCTCTCTGTCTCAAAAGG
>NW_010211756.1:0-216 GCF_000695765.1 Mesitornis unicolor
AGATCATCTTCATCCTTGTGACCCAGCCACAGATGCTTGATCCCAGATCCCAGGAGGGATGCATGGACATGCACTGACTGAGCTGGGGGGAGTGTCCAGGACCACCCTCCAGGTTGCCAACAGAGCAGGGGGCAACAGGCAGTGGTGGAAACCCATCTGTTGTCAGTGAAAATGCACCTAGAAGCGTGCTGCTGCCTGCTCCAGGAGGACAGGGCT
>NW_010211757.1:0-216 GCF_000695765.1 Mesitornis unicolor
TTGCCGAAGATGCTGGCGTACATCAGAGCTGGGCAGGGGGACACACGGCCGTCAGAGAGGACCCCCTGTCCTCACATGTGTGTGTGTGTGTACGTGCACACGCGTTTGTGCACGCACGCCCACACACGTGCACCTCACACACATGCGCTCTCACACACGTGTTCATACGCCTGCACACGCGTGTTTTCCCATGCACTCACATCCCATGAGCACGAC
>NW_010211758.1:0-216 GCF_000695765.1 Mesitornis unicolor
CATGCAGTTGTGCCACCCAAGACGTACTTTGAGAGCTGTGTCTATGACCAGTGTGCCACAGGTGGAAGCACGGAGCAGCTCTGCAATGACCTGGGGGCCTATGCTGCAGCCTGTGCTGAGGCAGGCGTTGATCTTGGAGACTGGAGTGCTGGCACTGTCTGTGGTAAGCGTTCTGCTGGTCCTTGTGGCCAAGATTCAAGGAACGGGGAGGTTGTG
>NW_010211759.1:0-216 GCF_000695765.1 Mesitornis unicolor
ACCTTATGAAGTTCAGCAAAGACAAATGCAAGGTCTTGGATCTGGGAAAACAAAATCCAGGAGTGCAGCTCAGGCTGGGATCTTGTTGGCTGGGGAGCAGCTCTGTGGAAAGAGACTTGAAGATCCTGGTTGACAGCAAGCTCAATATGAGTGAACAGCGTGCTGCTGTGGCAAAGAAAGCTGAGAGGATGCTGGGTTGCATCAACAAGGGCATCA
>NW_010211760.1:0-215 GCF_000695765.1 Mesitornis unicolor
TATCTTCATAGTATTGAAGAGACTCTTCTAACTGCAACTCTGCCATAAGGTTGTCACTGTACCCTTCAATAAAGTCCCTAAAAGATCAGAAAGAGACATGAAATTAAAATACAAAAAGCAGAGGCTCAGAGCCTCTTGACGTGCCAGTCCATTTACATTGACTGGAGATGAGACAAAATTTACTTCTGTTGGAGAAAAGTTTGCGTATTTCCACG
>NW_010211761.1:0-216 GCF_000695765.1 Mesitornis unicolor
CATGAAGCTCATGTGCTGCTGTTCCCCCTGAAGAGATATATTCTTCTTTAACTCTTGCATGTTGCCTACCTCAAAATGATGTTAGTTACGGTACTGACAAGAGTAATGTACAATTGAGAAGTAAACTGGAAAGATCAGTTAACAGTTAAACCTGATCAGAGATTACAGATTGTTTTACTTTTCATTGTGGCCTAGAAAATAGAGAACCAAACTGAA
>NW_010211762.1:0-216 GCF_000695765.1 Mesitornis unicolor
TTGACCCATAGATTGACCCATAACCACCCCTCCTGCCCCATAGATTGACCCATAACCACCCCCAATGCTCCCCCCCAGCCCTATAAGTGCCCCCCCTGCCCCACAGCTCCTGCCCCATAGATCCTGCCCCATAGATTGACCCCCAAGTGCCCCCTCTGCCCCCCAAGTGTTCGTGCAGACCCGGGCTCCCCCCGACGCCTTCACCCCCCGGCGGCA
>NW_010211763.1:0-216 GCF_000695765.1 Mesitornis unicolor
TTTGGCATCTGTGATGGCAGCTGAAAGCACTCAGTCCCTTGTGTCTTGTGGATTCAAACAGACTAAGATGCTCACGGCAGGGCACAAGTGTGCAGAAATGGCATGCAATAGTATATTCTGCCTACAGAGCGCAGTGTCAGCTTCACAGACTGGGAAATAACATTTTTAGGGAACTCTGCTGTCTCCTCAAAAGCAAATCGACAAGTAAATGAACAA
>NW_010211764.1:0-216 GCF_000695765.1 Mesitornis unicolor
CCGATATCTCCCTAAAAAACAAAACAGAAGAGACACGATAAAAAGATTATGACCTCATTCTGCATCCTTGGTTCATTTTTTAAGGTAAATACAGCCAAAGGACGACGTACACATCCGCTGTTTTCCACTCCGCAGCGGCCCAACGGAAGTGGCAGCCTCAAACCCGCACCCGTGCTTCTACGCATGCGCATCACCACTGGCAGCCGCTGCCCTACG
>NW_010211765.1:0-216 GCF_000695765.1 Mesitornis unicolor
CTTGCAACATGTGCTAGGGACAGAACTCAATTATCATAACAAACTCTTTAGTGCCCTCAGCTGCATCAATGCTGACATAACAGGATTTTGTTGACTGGCATAGGAAGCAGAGCAATGCCCTGTTTTGGCTGAGAGCAGTCCAGTTCCAGCTTTTTGAAGGGAAGGTCACAGTTCCTTCTTTCCTCAGATCCTTGGAAAAAAATTGCAAAATTTCTG
>NW_010211766.1:0-216 GCF_000695765.1 Mesitornis unicolor
TGTGCCCGTCCAAGCTGTGCCCAGCAGCTTCAGGCAAAGCTCTTTCAGTGGGAACCCCAGTGCCGAGGAATGGTCATGATTTGCAAATAAACGGAGGAATTAGTAACTAAACTTCCTATGCACAACATCTTCTGCCTATTTAGTGGAAAAAAAATAGACCAATTACTGAGACCCAAAGATTTTTCCATTACTGTAAACATTTTCTTCCTTTTCTTT
>NW_010211767.1:0-216 GCF_000695765.1 Mesitornis unicolor
CCACTAGCTCCTTCAGTACTCTGGGATGAATGACACCAGGCCCCATGGACTTATGAACATTCAGCTGATATAACTGGTACCTTACAATTTCAGTGTCCACAAATGTGTGTCACTGTTCTCGCAGTCATAGTCCTCCAACTCAGAGGACCAGGCAGTCCATTATTAAAGACTGAAGCAAAATAAAAGCATTGAATGCCTCTGCTTTTTCTTCATCCC
>NW_010211768.1:0-216 GCF_000695765.1 Mesitornis unicolor
ATCAACAGCAGGTAAAATGTAAACTGTGCAGAAAATGTAGATGGAGACCAAGCCAGGCTGCAGCTTTGGATCCCAGACAGCAAAGTGGTTCTGGCATGAAACTCAAGAGACTGCAAAGAGGACGATGTTGCAATGACTCCTCACAACAGTGCCTACAACGCCGCCTTTCAGATTTTAAAGCTGAGAAGAAGCATAGTCTTAAAATTGAGGAAAAAA
>NW_010211769.1:0-216 GCF_000695765.1 Mesitornis unicolor
CCAGCAGAATGAAAAGGGGGAGAGAAAATGCCTGGAATATTTGAAGTAGGGAAGAAGGAATAAAAGGAGAGCAATGAAAAAAGCAAAGCGGAGGGCGAATCAAGTGGAACAAGGCAGCCGATGGATGGGAGTCATGGCGAAACTGCAGACTGTCCTGGAGAGGCACAGGCACAGGAGAAGGGTGATGAATAAAAAAATCAAAGGGAACGGCTGAAA
>NW_010211770.1:0-216 GCF_000695765.1 Mesitornis unicolor
CCCATATTTGAAGTATAGTAATTTAAAGAGAAAACATGTTACTTAGCTGAACCATGTACTGCACAGTCTGACACCTTAGCTCCCTTCAAATAATTTGGGAACTTCCACATCTTTCCTTTCACTCTTTATTCTCCTCCTTTCTTGCTGTATTATCCCTCACGCAAATACAAAGTTGAAAATAGAGAAACAGGTGAAAAATCTGTATCCAAGGAGAGA
>NW_010211771.1:0-216 GCF_000695765.1 Mesitornis unicolor
AAAAGAGCAAAGACAGAACCCAGTATTTTGTTCTTTGCAGTCATTTATTCAGCACAGTTCTTCCCCTCAAAAAGAAAACAGTGACATGAATGTAAGACTGACCCATTTATTAATCTACCAAACTTGTTCTACAAGAACAGCTACTGTCCATCTCAGAACACAGCAAACCAACACCACTTTATTCCCTATTGTAACGAATGCCTCGCAGCTCCATTC
>NW_010211772.1:0-215 GCF_000695765.1 Mesitornis unicolor
ATGGAGCAGGCTTTGGGGTTTGATGGGGCAGGTTTTGGGGTTCCCTAGGGCAGGATTTGGGGTGCTATGGGGCAGGTTTTGGGCTCTGAGAGGGCAAATTTTTGGGTGTGGGGAACCCAGTTTTGGGGTGTCCTAAGGAAGGTTTTGGGGTGTCACAGGGCAGATTTTGGTGGGTCATAGGGCAGGTTTAGGGGTGCCATGGGGCAGATTTTGGG
>NW_010211773.1:0-216 GCF_000695765.1 Mesitornis unicolor
GGTGTCACATGAGGTGTTGGTGTCACATGGGCTGTTGGTGTCACATGGGCTTTGGGCGGGAAACGCAGCTCCCGGCCCCTTCCCCTTTCACTTTGAGCTGGGCTCCCAGTTCCTCTCCCAGTACTGGGGGGTGCGGTCCCACTTTGGGGTTCCCCAGTCCCAGTTTACCCCTCCCCAATCCCAGTTCACCTCCTCTGGTCCAAGTTTGGGTCCCTC
>NW_010211774.1:0-216 GCF_000695765.1 Mesitornis unicolor
CGACCAATATGATGTCTGTGCACAGCAGAAAAAACAGACATCCTTTGCAGGAGATTCAGGGATTCCTGCCCACCTCATGTATTGCCCATCTTCAGCACAGGAAGCTTTGAGGAATGGAGCACGGCAAGCAAGTGGGCTTACTGGACAGCAGCCCTGGAAGCAATGTCGATGCTCATGGGTGAGGAGAGTTCACTTACCCAGAGGGGCCAGCATGAT
>NW_010211775.1:0-216 GCF_000695765.1 Mesitornis unicolor
GACGTAATTTCGGCGGGGGTCCAGCGGCACCGTGCGCTCCAGCTGTGAAGGGGGGGGACCCCGAAATGATGGGGGACCCCGAAATGTCATGGGGAGCCTCGAAATACGGAGGGGACAAAGCCCTCAAGGATCCCCTAAGTGCCCCCCAAAACCCCCCTCAAATTCCCTCCAAAACCCCCTCAAAGGCCCCCAAAACCCCTCAAGGATCCACAAACC
>NW_010211776.1:0-216 GCF_000695765.1 Mesitornis unicolor
TATATAAATAACATACGAGTATTAAAAATTTATAATTCAGTCGTTGTATTATAAATATTATTGAACTGAGCTTGGCTTTTCTGTATCAGGAAAATTGAATTCTATATACATATATTATGCATTTAATACAAAAACATATATAATATGCAGAATTTTGTATATATATATATATGGCACTTGTCAATTGAAATAATGAGAAACTTTGGCAATTCGAGG
>NW_010211777.1:0-216 GCF_000695765.1 Mesitornis unicolor
AAGTCTTAAGAGGGTCTCAAAATAGTGGGAAACCACCCCCAAAAAAGGGAGAGGGGATCCCCAAATTGTTGGAAAGTGCCCCAGAATATTGGGGAGGGTTCAAAATGAAGGGAAAAGTCCATAAAATGTCAGGGAAAATCCCAAAATGGGGGGGAAATGGCGGAAAAATGGAGGGATATTGATCAATACTGGGCGACTGGGTTCTCGTTTGCGGTA
>NW_010211778.1:0-216 GCF_000695765.1 Mesitornis unicolor
GCCACCATGGACCCATGGCTACCAACACATGACCAAGGAGCCACCACGGAGCTACTATGGGCCCATAAGTATGGGCCCACCATGGCGCTACCACAGGCCCATGGCTACCAACATGTGGCCATGGAGCCACCATGGACCCATGGGTATGGAGCCACCATGGACCCCTCGCTGCCTTGGAACCATCTGTGGAGCCACCACAGGCCCGTGGCTACCAAC
>NW_010211779.1:0-216 GCF_000695765.1 Mesitornis unicolor
TCCTTGATGAAACCGGAGAACAAGTGGCTTCCTTTCACTGTGCCATACTCCATAAAAGGGATTTCTTCAGTAAATACTGAGTGTTAAAAAGGTTGTGTGGGTGTGACCCTATTTCCTTTTTTCTATTCAAGTGCTTTCACCAGTGCAATTCTTTAAAAATTAGAGTTTTTTAATTCACCTGGAAGATTCCCTTCTGCTCCCTTCACCTGAAGGGAA
>NW_010211780.1:0-216 GCF_000695765.1 Mesitornis unicolor
GTGGGGATACCCCCATGGGGACCCCGAAATCCAGGGACCTCCACTCAAGGGGATCCCGGAGCTTGGGACCCCAATACCCAGGGACCTCAACCCATGGGGACCCCAATGTCCAGAGACCCCAATCCAAGAGGACCCCAAAACTTGGGACCCCCATCCAATGAGACTCCAGAGTTTGGGACCCCAACCCCATGGGACCCCAACCCCACGGGACCCCAA
>NW_010211781.1:0-215 GCF_000695765.1 Mesitornis unicolor
GCTGAAGGCTGTTTAAGAAGCACCAGCACTTTAAAAGGCTGTTTTAAAGTAGAAAGATGTACATATAGGAAATAGATGTGTTGGAACTCATTTGAAATAGTCATCCACTCCTGATAAACCCTGGTGGAACTAAGGGGATTTAGCTGAGAAAATGAGTTGAATGCAGGGAGGAGATAAATCTGCATCTCTGGGGATGTTCTCAGATCTTCCCTCTT
>NW_010211782.1:0-216 GCF_000695765.1 Mesitornis unicolor
ACTCTCTAAGGGCTTTTGCTTGCAGGCAACATCTGGCATCTAATATTTTATAATTGAATTTCATATAATTAATAAATATTTTAAGGATTTATTTGGCAGTAAATATAAAGATATGTGTAAAAGGCTGGAGAGAGCAGCCATCCTCAACTTTAAACAAATGAAAGGGGTTTTATTTTCCTTTTTCTGAGAAAGGTTCTGTTGTTGAATTCTGTAGGT
>NW_010211783.1:0-216 GCF_000695765.1 Mesitornis unicolor
AACTGTGTGCCACGCCATACTCCAAAACTGCCCACCACCCAAGTAGTGAGGTGGACAGACAGGCTGTTATGAGTCTGTATAGAGGGGATTGCAGAGGCTTCTGTGCTTCTCTCTGAAAAGGAGCTGGCCTCAACAAGTGTGAGTTCTTGGAAAGAAAGCCTGTTGTAGAGTCACAGGGTATCAGAGGTCTGCGATGGCCAAAGGCTGTGCCAGGGA
>NW_010211784.1:0-216 GCF_000695765.1 Mesitornis unicolor
TTTTCCTTGCTGTATCTTTAGCAGTAAGCACCGCTCGCAGAGCTCAGAAGACCATGTCAGACCACATCAGCTTCTGAACAGGCTTTTTCCCTTCCTTGTCCCTCTTGATTCCCACCGATCCCCCTTCTCCGTGCCCAGGAAGGAAGAAAGGGCTGTGCTACACCCCCACTACACTACACCCCCCTTGCACCCTCAGCACTGCGGTGCCACCCGGGC
>NW_010211785.1:0-216 GCF_000695765.1 Mesitornis unicolor
ATGGGACCCATAGAGCACCCATAGAGCACCCATGGGACCCCCAGAGCACCCATAGAGCACCCATAGAGTACCTATGGGACCCATAGCACCCATAGAGCACTCCCCAGCACCCATGGGACCCATACAGCACCCACAGAGCACCCATAGAGCACCCATGGGCTCCATAGAGCATCCCCACGGCACCCATGGGACCCATAGAGCACCCATAGAGCACCC
>NW_010211786.1:0-216 GCF_000695765.1 Mesitornis unicolor
TGGGTAATGCTTTGGGACATTTAAGTGATGCATGAGGCTAAGCTACAGCTCTGCCTTTCTCCCTACATATTTATTCAGGTTTAGTTTATGAACATTTTGTGTGTATATGGTAAAGAATTCAGTTTGCTATTGAAGATGGCCCCTCTATGGCATAAATCACTCTGAGACTCTAGAACTGCTTTCCTATTTATACTGAAATTTATCAGCTAAAATCGT
>NW_010211787.1:0-216 GCF_000695765.1 Mesitornis unicolor
GCTGGGAAATGGGCACAGGAGGGAGCCGCTGTGGCTCCAAAACGCAGCCGGATCATGGCCCCCTTGTGCCCCACGGGACCCACTCGGGTTGTGGCCACAGGGGCTATTTTGGAAGCAGCTCCTGGCCCTCCCTCCCCCCCTGGCTCTGTTATTTATAGGGAGCTGGCTCTTTGCAGCGGGTGTAAACGGAGCAGGGCTTTGAGGAGGGGTCAAACC
>NW_010211788.1:0-216 GCF_000695765.1 Mesitornis unicolor
TGCCTTTTCTTAGTAAGGTACCAATGTCTACTAGAGCTGTCTTAGTAAGATAACAATGTCTACCACTACCCTTTGCATATCAGATTATAAAACAGGCACCAAGAATGACAAATAGTACCAGAGGAATTCAAAATTCCTAACATGCCATCCATATTACCCTTTCTTATTGCAGTGCAGACAGTCTACAGCCACTGATACTGCAGTTGTTGACAAAAA
>NW_010211789.1:0-216 GCF_000695765.1 Mesitornis unicolor
GGGAAAATACAACAAACCCTTTGAATTTACCTTCTTTTGATCTATTTCTTTACTATCGTCCACGCTTTCTACCAACCATCAGACTTCCTTAATGGCATTTCTGTGGCTGATCCTAACAGCTTTATCTCTTACACTATATTCACTGTCTCCTAAGGAAATGCCGCTTAACTTCTTTGCTTCTTTATTTAGCACTTGCTTATTCCAGCTTTACAGCTG
>NW_010211790.1:0-216 GCF_000695765.1 Mesitornis unicolor
ATCTGCCCCATTTCCCCCCACATCTCCCCCCAAATCACCCCACATGTGCCCCACATCTCACCGTGATGATCTCCAGCACCTCTACCTCGCAGTCAGGGCTCTGTTTTCCCCCTGTCTTGTCCATTTTCCCCCTATCTTGTCCATTTCCCCTCAGATTGCCCCATTTCCCCCCAAATCTCCCCCATATCTGCCCCATTTCCCCCCACATCTCCCCCC
>NW_010211791.1:0-216 GCF_000695765.1 Mesitornis unicolor
AGCACTGCACAGCTTGAAAATAAGGCAGAAACAAGCAATGGGTAATAGGGAATGACAATGAATCGGTGATGAAAACACTGCGAGTTTCAAGGCTGACTCCAGAGAAGACACTATGCACTGTCCACACTGAGGCCAGGAGGGTTTTACCTCAATGATGTTCTTCCCGTGGAGTCTGACCATCTCATCCAGCAGCTTCAATAATTTTTGGAATTCCTC
>NW_010211792.1:0-216 GCF_000695765.1 Mesitornis unicolor
ACAGAGTACTCAAGACAATTAACAAACAGAGGCTACAGTTTTTGAAACTTTACAAATCTTTAAAGTATGGATCAGGATACAGTGTGGAGCAGGTCAAAAAGGTCTGAAAGATGTAAGACTAGATTTGAGCAAAGATTGGAAATAGTTTTCAGACATCTCTCCTCCTTTTTCTTTCTCTTTCTCTTTCTCTTCCACTCTCGTTTTCTTTCTCTTTCC
>NW_010211793.1:0-216 GCF_000695765.1 Mesitornis unicolor
CTCCTGACATCCTGGGATGCTGTGAAGGAAGGACGGCATCGGCCACTTCATCCCACTGTGAGGGGCAGCACCACTCCTTTGTGCCAGCATCTGCCATTAAAAATAGAAACTTCTCTTTTTCCTATAGCATTATTTATTTCCTTGCCATACATTGGAGAGTCCCAGTGTGGGTCTGTGCTGGAAGATGCTCTGCAAGCGAGGGACACATGGAGGAGG
>NW_010211794.1:0-216 GCF_000695765.1 Mesitornis unicolor
AACGTTCTGGGATTCTGGGATTCTGTGATATCAGGATGAGGATGAAGATAAGGATGAGGAGGACGGGGATGGGGATGAAGATGAGGATAAGGATGGGGATGAGATGGTTTCCCGCCATCTTGGGATGGGGATTGAGATGAGGATGAGGATGGAGATGAAGTTTCTCATCATGTTGGGATCAGGACGAAGATGAGGATGGGGATGGGGATGAGGATG
>NW_010211795.1:0-216 GCF_000695765.1 Mesitornis unicolor
AGGCACAGTCAACATGGGTTCACAAAGGGAACTATTTAATTTTATATCCTTTTATGATAAGGTCACCTGACTAGTGGATGGAGAGAAGGGGGTGTATGTAGTTTTTTTGGATTTTAGTAAGGCTTTTGATACCAGCCTTCACATCATCCTTTGGGACAAGTTGTCCAACTGTGGGAGGAGCATTAAACTCCTGCATCCAGATCATTGATAAAAATA
>NW_010211796.1:0-217 GCF_000695765.1 Mesitornis unicolor
GCAGGGACAGGCAGAGACAGGCAGGGACTGGAAAGAACAGACAGGAACCGGTTGGACCAGAAAAGTGCAGGCAGGGACCTGCAGGGACAGGCAGGGACCAGCAGGGGTGGCCAGGGACAGGCAGGGACCGGCTGGACCAGAAAAGGACGGGCAGGGACAGGCAGGGACCAGGAGGACCGCGGGGACACCGGGCTCTGCCGCCCTCTCCCGGCCATCC
>NW_010211797.1:0-216 GCF_000695765.1 Mesitornis unicolor
CAAGGC
Organism: Mesitornis unicolor; assembly: GCF_000695765.1. NCBI lineage: Eukaryota > Metazoa > Chordata > Aves > Mesitornithiformes > Mesitornithidae > Mesitornis > Mesitornis unicolor. The sequence continues at coordinate 7 of NW_010211797.1, forward strand.
CAAGTGTTGGGTCCTGCACTTTGGGTCACAATAATTTTATGCAGCGCTACAGGATTGGAGAAGAGTGGCTGCAAAGCTGCAGGCAGAAAAGGACCTGGGAGTATTGATGGACACCAAGATGACCATGAGCCAGCCATGTGCCCTTGAGGCAAAGAAGACCAATGGCATCGTGGGGTGGGTTAGAAGGGTTGTGGTTAGTAGGTCAAGAGA
>NW_010211798.1:0-216 GCF_000695765.1 Mesitornis unicolor
TATGTATTCAAACCTGAGGAAGGACCAGGCTCAGGCTATGCATTCATTTATGATCTCATCACCAAGACAGAATGCCTGTCATCCTGGGGTTAAGCCATCATCTGATCTTCCCCTCCAGGGTTACTGACACAGATGTTCAGCATTTGTGGGACCTGTGGCTACTTCTTGCTGCTGGCCAGAGCTGGTGGGGGTGGGCAGAATACTGGCAATCCCTAG
>NW_010211799.1:0-215 GCF_000695765.1 Mesitornis unicolor
CTTCCACAGTTTTGCTGTCCTGGGGAAAGATTTGCCAATGAATATAAAGTTGGTTGTATGGCTAGAAGACAAGATGGGCTACACTTACTGTCATTTTCACAGAGAGGCATTTGATGTGTGTGACTGATGATCTGTGTAAGGCTCTGAGTAGCTCTATAGCTGCAAAAAGGCCCAAAATACTTAGCTCATCTGAATTACAGTGAGAACATTTACAT
>NW_010211800.1:0-216 GCF_000695765.1 Mesitornis unicolor
GGAGTTCTCTGCCTGACGACGCTGTCTCCGCGTCCCAGCCACCCTGAGTGCCGCACCCCCCCAGCCACCCTCACTCACAACGAGCTACTTTACATGACGCCCCCCCCTTTTGCTTGCCCCACAATGCCCCACAACTCCCCACAATGCCCAACCATATGCCTAACTTGTGACAGAAAGGCTTGCTTAGCTGTTATAACTTTAACAACACTAATTTAG
>NW_010211801.1:0-216 GCF_000695765.1 Mesitornis unicolor
GATCCCCGCACAAAGCAGTGCGTGTATGGCAAGGAGGGGGAGCGTGCTGCCCGGGAGATGCTTTCCACATCCCCACAGAGTGTACCGAACCCGAGGCAGCACGGCTGCAGCACTTCCAGTGCTTGCACTCGAGTGCCTCTAGAGCTGTTTCCCAGCAAAATGAGTTTGTGTCCCTCTCTGCTCTCCCACAGCTGCCAGCGCAACTTTCCGCAAGCA
>NW_010211802.1:0-217 GCF_000695765.1 Mesitornis unicolor
TGCTGCTCTGGATTGTTGATGTGTCCTTTGGCCAGGCCATGGCTACAGAAAAGAGACACGTGCTTTTGGAGAGTGCAATTCCTCAAAGGCATCTGGTGTATTGGAGTGCAGGGACAGTGAAGAGGGGACTTATTGGTCTTTATAGCAGATTTTGCAGTGCTTTCCATTCCCAAATTCCCGCTTTCATCAGCCCCTGATGAAGCTGTACCAGCCCACT
>NW_010211803.1:0-216 GCF_000695765.1 Mesitornis unicolor
GGGATCAAGCTACCTACAAAGCCAAAGCAAGGCAGGCTGTAAAGAACCAGAAAACCCTGAAAACAGAGTAGGGGTCATTGATAACAAAAGTTGAGCAAGGAAGACAACAGATTGCTGGAATGCATAACTCTCAGAAATTGGGCTTCTGGACCGAATTTCACAAGATTAGGAGATGCTTCTGCTCAGTGTTTGAGCCACAGCTATTTTTTAATCTCC
>NW_010211804.1:0-216 GCF_000695765.1 Mesitornis unicolor
ATAAAAAAGAAAAGGTATAACCATGCCACTTTAGTGGCATCTTCTCAAAAAGATTACTCACAAACCAAATGCAAACACAATGTTCAGACAGTATTTCTACTAAAGATAAATGACAGAGACTACATACAGAAAGCAGAGAAAAGTTTCTATTGCATGTAAAAATAAACACATTTATCATTTACAAAGGATAAATGGTTCTTCTAGAAATTTTATAGG
>NW_010211805.1:0-217 GCF_000695765.1 Mesitornis unicolor
GAAGACAGAGGCTGAAGGTTTGCCTCCCCTCACAGCTCTGAGGAAACCCTGCTGCAAGGCGTGAAGGCTGGGGGGGCTTCGCTCCCCAGGCCTGCCCTGGCACCAGCTTCACCCAGGGAGGGCCCTGAAGGGCAGCCCACGCTCAGGCCTCACACGCTCACCATCGCCTCAGCACCCACCATCACCTCAGCACCCACCATCGCCTCAGTGCCCCGCC
>NW_010211806.1:0-216 GCF_000695765.1 Mesitornis unicolor
TAGTCTGGTGCTCTCCACACACACAGGTGTAGTTTCCTGCATCCTCCTCGGCTACTCCATGAATCACCAGCTCTGCCTTGGTCCCTTTCTGCCTCATTCTGTACTTCTCATTCCCCTTGAGGATCCTCTGGTCCTTCCACCACTCCACTGGAGCAGCCTTGGAGAGCTCACAGCGCAGGGTGACCTCCCCACCTTCTTCTGCTTCCTTGTTCTTCA
>NW_010211807.1:0-217 GCF_000695765.1 Mesitornis unicolor
CAGGGTCCCTGTGCTTCAGGGTCCCAGTGCTTTGGGGTCCCTGGGTTTCATGGTCCCTGGGTTTTGGGGTCCCTGTGCTTCAGGGTCCCTGCGTTTTGGGGTCCCCGTGCTTTGGCGTCGCTGTGTTCTGGGGTCCCTGTGCTTTGGGGTCTCTGCATTTCGGGGTCCCTGTGCTTCGAGGTCCCTGTGCTTTGGGGTCCCTGTGCTTTGGGGTCCC
>NW_010211808.1:0-217 GCF_000695765.1 Mesitornis unicolor
TGCTGGCTGTCCTGCAGCAGGAAGGTCCATCAACAGAGGGGATCTTCCATCGAGCTGCCAGTGGGACAGAGCTTCAAGAACTGCGGGAAGCCCTGGACCGCGGTGCAGACATTGACATGGGAAGCCAGCCTGCGCTTCTTCTGGCTGCCGTCTTGAAGATGAGAGCTTCTATGCTACAGCTGGAGGAGCTGCTGGCTGGCCTGGAGTGTTCAGTGGC
>NW_010211809.1:0-217 GCF_000695765.1 Mesitornis unicolor
TTAATTAGTGAGAGAAAGCAGATGAGAAGAGCTGGTCCAGCCACAGGTGAGGCCAGGCCTGGTGCACCCAGGTCTGCAACCAGCTTCCTGCTGGTGTTCTTCACCATCAGATTCAGCCAGTGCCTGTAACTGGGGGAGAGCTGGGGGGATAGGGTAAAGAAAACAGCCCTGAGGAGAAGGACTTGAGGTACTGGTGGGTGAGAAGCTGGACATGAGC
>NW_010211810.1:0-217 GCF_000695765.1 Mesitornis unicolor
TCATATGGTAATTCTGTGTAGATTTGTGCAACAAGGTTTTCTAAAATTTTGATCTCTCTTTTTATTGTTATTGTTTTAAGTCTATGTCTTCCTTTCTGTAAAATTACGTGTATGTATGTAAGTGTTCACCTATATGTAGAAGACACAAAAAAGGATGTTTTCTCTGTGGCTTACTCATTATGGCTATCTTATAGATAAGTTGCATGATCTTTTTCCA
>NW_010211811.1:0-216 GCF_000695765.1 Mesitornis unicolor
GAGGAAGGGCACTGGAAACGGGAGTGTCCAAGATTTACCAACCAAGCTGCGGCCAGTGTAATGGTTTTGGGAAAATATACACAATGACCAGCACCAGAGGCGAACCCAGCTGAGCCTCTGGTAAAGATAAAGCTGGGGGGAAAGGAAGTTACATTTCTGGTGGATATGGGCACAACATTTTCCACATTAAATAAACAAAAAGGAAAGACTGGGACT
>NW_010211812.1:0-217 GCF_000695765.1 Mesitornis unicolor
AGATACCCTATCAGTAGCTAACCAACCCTACTCCTAAAAACATCTGGAAGAGACTTAAGTAACTTATAAGAGATATAAATTTAAAGTATTTACTGTATAAGCCTTAAACACTTATTACAAGTATGAGCCTTAGTATTCACCCAGAGTGTTAATAAGGAGTCAGCAATAATAATTTTTTTCTAAAAGATTCCTCTTACAGAAGAAACCCCTCATTAAA
>NW_010211813.1:0-217 GCF_000695765.1 Mesitornis unicolor
TCATATGGTAATTCTGTGTAGATTTGTGCAAGAAGGTTTTCTGAAATTTTGGTCTCTCTTTTTATTGTTACTGTTTGAAGTCTATGTCTTGCTTTCTGTAAAATTACGTGTATGTACGTAAATGTTCACCTCTATGTACAAGACACAGAAAAGGATGTTTTCCCTGTGGCTTACTCATTATGGCTGTCTTATAGATAAGTTGCATGATCTTTTTCCA
>NW_010211814.1:0-216 GCF_000695765.1 Mesitornis unicolor
GTAACAACTGATAACAAACTCAAATTTAACTGTATCCTGACCTTTCAGTCACCACTTTGTGACTCAGATAGACATTAAAAATCACAGGTTCAAGATGTCGGTTGGGAATTACTACTACACAAATGACTTAAATTCTTAGGCTTTGGGACCAAAATATGCACTCACTCACCTAATAAATGGAGAGCTCTCAATCTTGAGAAGTTACCTTAAGCAGTG
>NW_010211815.1:0-217 GCF_000695765.1 Mesitornis unicolor
AGGCAGGGGAGGTCTGCCAGGCCTGGCAGGAAACTGCCTCAGTGGGCAAATGGCCAACTGCAATCTCATCCCATTGTGGAGAATCAGCCTGCTTTGCAGAAATATCTCAACCTCACTCTGCCACTGCAGAGACCCACCAGACATGTTTCCATTCCCTCCACCCCAGTTCAGGAAATAACCTGGACATGTGCAGAAATGGAAGTCTTGATGCACAGGA
>NW_010211816.1:0-216 GCF_000695765.1 Mesitornis unicolor
TTTTTGCAGCATGGCTTTCTGGCAGTTCACGTGATCGTTCCTCCTGTTTATTCTGGAGACGTAAGTTGTCCGGCAACCGCAGGTCAAACGTTCGGCGGTCTCCGCGGGGAGGAAGTCCTCCTCTTCTTTCAGCGACGCCTCCATCTGCTCGGGCACGAAGGCGTAGTCCACGCTGTGGATCTCCTTATAATGGGCGAGAAATTCCTCTTCCGTGTC
>NW_010211817.1:0-217 GCF_000695765.1 Mesitornis unicolor
GGGAGGCAGGTACCTGTGAAATGTGTGGCTTGATCCTCAGGGACCAGCCTGGTCTGTGACAGGCCCTTCTTGGAGTAGGGCTGGAGTAGAGCTTTTATGGTATACGTGGCCATTTCCAGGTGCTCCTGCCTTTTTTGATCCTTTGCTCTGTGTTTGACGAAACTTGTAAAACCAAGCAATTTATCGTTTGCTTACCTTTCTTTTAAGTAACTGTAGA
>NW_010211818.1:0-217 GCF_000695765.1 Mesitornis unicolor
GTTTCAGATAGGAAGCTCTTCAAGCTAAGGACCATTTTTCTTGTTTCACATCAATCACCAGACCATAATTTGTGACCAAGACCAAATATAAACTGTCTGCGTGTATTTGTAGAGATGGAGTTCCTACAAAAAACTCAGTATTGAAGTCGGCAAACTGAAAGACAGGTCACAGCAACTTTCAATCAAAATTTGAATGTATTCATTAAAAATAAATTAT
>NW_010211819.1:0-217 GCF_000695765.1 Mesitornis unicolor
CTCTGGTAGTTTGAAGCCACTTTCTTCCCAGCACAGACTGAACCCCATCCTGTTTAAACCCCTCCTCTTCCTCCAGCCACAGAAATACTTTTGGGGCAACCCTCTCTTTTTGGATGCAAGAGGGGAACCTGCACCTTGAAGTTCTGGATGGAGGTGGACTTGCCAGCTTCTTTCAGGGTCTGGTTTACCCAGCTGACTATAATGTCATCGTTAGCTT
>NW_010211820.1:0-217 GCF_000695765.1 Mesitornis unicolor
GTCCGATTTCTCGGCGTCCCACTCCCGCCTCCACTGCCCCGTGGGTTTCCGGTGCCGCTCCAGGCGCTCGCGGTCGATTTGGTCCCGTTCCTTTTTCCAGCGTACGTATTCGGCTCGTTCCCGCCCCGTCATGGACAGGGTCATATCCAAAGGAACCCCCCCTAAAATTTTAGGACCGGAACGACGTCCCTGTCATAGAAAACACCCCCCGAAATGA
>NW_010211821.1:0-217 GCF_000695765.1 Mesitornis unicolor
TGGGTGAGGCGGTTGCCAAACGGGCAAAGCCGTGCCCGCAGCTCAACATCTGGGGCCCCGTGGTCGCCGTCCAGGGCCAGGCAGAGTCACCGCCTGTGCCAGGGCATCTTCCTCCTCCTCCTCCTCCTGCAGAGGGGGCCGGGGGGGCTCCAGCCTCTGGGGATTTCGGGACAGGATCGTAGCAGACCCCAATTCAGTCCCTAGTGGCCAAGGGCCC
>NW_010211822.1:0-217 GCF_000695765.1 Mesitornis unicolor
AGCTCCTCAAATAAGGAAGTGTCAGAGTATGCGGGTAAGCCTAACTTTGACAGTGGGAAATACTGTTTTTCAAAATTATGGCATTCTTAATGCATTCTTAATACTGCATTCTTAATTCTGGATCTCGCTCAATGTGTATTCACTCCATTAATCTAATTTCTAATCTCTGTATCTTTTAACTCATCCTAAATTCTTCTTGCTTCCATCAGAAATCAAA
>NW_010211823.1:0-217 GCF_000695765.1 Mesitornis unicolor
ATTGAATCTGCATGTGCTGTTCAAATAAATTATTTGAACCCTTCAGTCAAGTATCTTTTGATTACAGTACTATGCTGGGAGATACAGTACTATTTGGTTCATGGATGACTTGAAATCCAGAATATGATGTTCCCCGAGAATGTATCTTTTGGAGAAGTCAGGAAGTCTGTGTATCTTGAAAGACGTTTTTCTGCAATCTAAATTCAAAAGACCTGAC
>NW_010211824.1:0-217 GCF_000695765.1 Mesitornis unicolor
CAGTAATATGGTAAAAACTGGGAACAGTGACGTATGTGTATAATGTACTTAAAATCTGTACGCAGTGCATCATTGCTTTATCATCTACTTTGCTGTGTCCTGCTGGGACGTGGTGCCACAGGCTGGCAGCAGTCCTGGTGTGGTGATGGGGACAAGGCAGCCATGAAGTCACCTGTGTCCTTGTGAGATGCACTCTGAGTCCTGTTTATAATTGTCG
>NW_010211825.1:0-217 GCF_000695765.1 Mesitornis unicolor
GGTGAATCATTTCAAATAGAGGAAGAAAGCTCACATAAACCGTATTCGTTAAACCCTGGAGCTACAGACATAAAGCTCTCTAAGAGGCACGACTGACTGGTGCAGTGGAGATGTAAAACTCCCGCAGAGCTGGTGCCACGACACCCACTCGCACTCAGTCCTGGCCTGTGAAACACCACACCTACCTGCTGCGTGCGGTTCAGGAAATGAGAGTCTA
>NW_010211826.1:0-216 GCF_000695765.1 Mesitornis unicolor
AATGCTGCGCGCCCCCAACCGCGCCCCCCCCAGCGCCGACGAGCGCTTCAGCTTCAGGAGGCTGAACTGGGAGAAATGGGGGGCAGGCGCTGCCCCCCGCGCCTGTGCCAGCACCCGCACGAACCCTGCAATGGATGGATGGGGACACACACACAGGAGGTTGGGGCCACCAAACCCCAAAAACGAACCCCTCTGCAATGGATGGATGGGGAGGGG
>NW_010211827.1:0-217 GCF_000695765.1 Mesitornis unicolor
GTGATCATGGCAGGCGTCCCAGTTGGTTTACGCCTGATCCTCAGTTTGAGCGTCAGTTGCTTCCTTTCTGGTAGAGGATTGTTGATTAGGTCCTTCCAGCTCATAGCATAGTTTGACAACTCAAGCCAGCAACCACCGCAGCCTTGTGGGAAGAAGAACACACGCGTACCCTCTTCCCCAAGTGATGAGTTCTACTGGACCTTTCCAAATTGATGGT
>NW_010211828.1:0-217 GCF_000695765.1 Mesitornis unicolor
TGTGGGTTGCTCCTCCCTTGGGAAAAGGCAAACCCCAATGGTCTTTACTCAAGCATCTGGGTGTATTTAGTAGGCAATGCAGAAGGATTGGGAGATCTGGTATGAACTTCAAGGAGATTTAAACTTGGGGGAAAATAATCTGTGATGCAAGTTGAATGTTGTAGGAAGTAATGTAGCAGGAACTATCTGAACCAATGAAGAGTGAGTTTCGCAAGGA
>NW_010211829.1:0-217 GCF_000695765.1 Mesitornis unicolor
TGGCCAAGCTTGGCTGGGCAGTGCCAGTGTGCAGGAAACATCTCACCCTTGGTCCCAGTTGTGTCAGATTATGGAGATATTTTGTCTTTCAACATGCAGTGAATCATGGGTGAAATTTCAATGGTTCCATATTGGTTCACACCTTCATCACAGATTAAGAGGGCTGTGGCACTCACCTTGTTCATCCCTAAACTCATCCACGAGGTATCGGCACTCC
>NW_010211830.1:0-217 GCF_000695765.1 Mesitornis unicolor
TCTGCTTTGTTGCAGGAGACAAAGTCATCCCTCTTTGCCTTCCACAGTGTAAGGAATGCAGCTTCTGCCTGAATCCCGAATCCAACTGCTGCGTGAATACCCAGTGAGTTTGCTACTCCTTCCCCTATGCACAAATGGGGTTGAAATCTGTCAACAAGACTGATATCCCCACACATGCTTTTCTTGATCAACAACAAATCCTTGCAATTCCCAACAG
>NW_010211831.1:0-217 GCF_000695765.1 Mesitornis unicolor
CCTCCACACGCACACAATTTTCCCCCGTTTCTCCCCAAAATGCGCCGCTCTCTCCGTCCACCCCCCACCGCCTCTCAGCCCCCCTCACCTCTCGTCGGCCAGGCCCCGCCCCGCCCCACCCTAGCTCCGCCTACAACCCACGTGTCCAATCAGAACTCGAGGCGGGCGGAGCCAAGGAGGGGGCGTGGCGCATCCGCCATTTTGTTTACGGCGCGGC
>NW_010211832.1:0-217 GCF_000695765.1 Mesitornis unicolor
CCCATGGGTGCTGTCGCAGCCGTGCTGTGGGTGCAGTCGCTGCTGGTGCTGTCCCTGCTCCTGTCCAGCTCCGCTCTGCTCCTGTTCCTGCTCCAGCTCCAAACCGGGCCCCGCGGGCGGCCCCTGCTCCTGCCCGGGGGCACCCAACTGCTGGCGGGTGAGGACCCAACACCCCAAAACACCCCAAAAAACACCCCCAAATACCCCAAAACACCCA
>NW_010211833.1:0-217 GCF_000695765.1 Mesitornis unicolor
GGACACTAGTGGAAAAAGGGCAAAGATTCATAGAGTTTTGGGTAAACGTAGAAACCATATTCCTGTGTGCTCCTGTGAAGAGCCATGTTCTGCGGTAATCCAGGACAGCTTTAGAAATTTACATCTGACGTACTGACATTCGTAGAGATAAAAAGCTTGGTGGCAGAAGAGTACGTGGCAGGAGCATATCACTGCATTGAGTTTTACATATATAGGA
>NW_010211834.1:0-217 GCF_000695765.1 Mesitornis unicolor
GACCTCAGAGCCCCAATTTCCCATCATGCCCCTGTGCTCTGACCCCCCCTCGACCCATGTGACCTCAATGTCTCAAACTTCCTCCATGGCCACGCCCCCTGGATCTCTCCATTTATGGCCCCCCCAGGCTCTTTAGGACCCTACAACCTCAATATTCGAATCTGATTGGCTCCCGTTGCCCCACGTGACCTCAGAGCCCCAATTTCCCATCATGCCC
>NW_010211835.1:0-217 GCF_000695765.1 Mesitornis unicolor
GGCATAGATTTTAACATTTGAGGGCAGGGATGGGAAAAATACTGTTTAATGCAACTAAAAGCTTGTTGAGTATTTCGAAACTTCCATGTACAACATTTTTGACTTCAAGAGGCAGCAATTTAAGAGTCATTATATGTCAGTCGGGCCATCAAGGCCAGCGTCTCACAATGTAAACCAAGCACTGCACTTGAACTTCATAACCAGATGGAATGAACGA
>NW_010211836.1:0-216 GCF_000695765.1 Mesitornis unicolor
TATTCAAGCACACAGAAAAGCTTGCAGATGACCAGAAAATAGCAAGTCCACACTTCAAAACACCAATAATTTAAAAGTTTCAAATAATCCACAGGCCTGCACCATTTTGTCTTTCATCCAGTACAATCTCCCCTCAACCACTTCTCTAATCCCTGAAGGTTTCTTCTGAAAGAAGTGGAAAACCAGTCTTTCCTTTCTTTGTTAGCAGGACTATCC
>NW_010211837.1:0-217 GCF_000695765.1 Mesitornis unicolor
TCATAATGGCCAAAGAAAGTTCTCTGTGGCAGAAACCAAACAGGAAGATCAACCTGGTAGGCACCTAAAACCCACTTGGAAATCAATGCAGACACTGACAGGTCAGCAATAAATGCTAAGATATAGATCGAAAGCTTTCTGCAACTGTGCCTAAAAACTCATGGACAGGAAGAAAGCCTCTTAGGAGTGATGGAAGAAAGTGTCGCCTGTGGTGGAT
>NW_010211838.1:0-217 GCF_000695765.1 Mesitornis unicolor
CTTTTTCCCTCCTCAAACCCCCGGGGCTCATGTCCTTACTCTCCCCTCCCCGCTGTTGGCTGCAGTGGGGCCCCGCGGGTGCCGTCACTAAAATGTGCAGATTTATGCGCGTTAACCCTTTTCCCGCGAGGCTCGAGGGCTCCTGGGGAGGCTGCGGGGCGGGAGGGGGCGAGGATCCATCGCTGTCCCGGTCCCTCCCCCAGCCCCAGCCTGGGCC
>NW_010211839.1:0-217 GCF_000695765.1 Mesitornis unicolor
TCTTTTCTCTGTCAGTGTCACTAAATGTACCACCTGGAAGCACATAATAGTCAAAACATAACAAAATGGAGAGCTTTTCTCTATGCCTGGACTGGTGACGTAGGTATCCTCTTCTGAGAGGCTGTTTATCAAGCCAAGCTATGCTTAGTGTTGAATGGCTGAAGCTCATAATGCAGCTCATTTGTCTGTTTGGTATTTCAGTGTGAATGTGAAGCCC
>NW_010211840.1:0-217 GCF_000695765.1 Mesitornis unicolor
TAAGAATTATTTCTGGAAGAACCATTATAGCAGTATCCTCGAGTGTTTATTCAGTTTGGAGAAGGCTGTGTTTCTACGCTTTGGCTTAAAAATTATGGCAATTTCTTATTTTATCTGTTTGACTTGGCTTGTCTCTTCAGTGGATTTGCTTTGACATACAGCTTGTTTTCTTAATAGTGCGAGACTAGGTAGTTGAGAACAACACAGTAGCAGCTTC
>NW_010211841.1:0-217 GCF_000695765.1 Mesitornis unicolor
TCAACCAGAGCCCCATACCTATTGTTTAGGGGCACCTCAGGGGGCGAGGTGGACAAGGAGAGTCTGCCTGCTGCCCCGACCTTGAACTACTCTCCATTCACTCCTTCCATTGGGGCTTCCGCCTTCTGCCTGACAGAAGCAGGATACAGGGGCCCCTTGATCCTGTGCACTTACTGCTGGATGCTTCCATTTTTGTTTCAAGGAGGGCAGAGCCTGG
>NW_010211842.1:0-217 GCF_000695765.1 Mesitornis unicolor
GCCCTCCCCTGACTTTTTGGGGTGCCCCAGCAGCAAAAGGGGAGTTGGGGGCCGAGGGTGCCCATGGGGATGGGGGTGCAGGGCTGGGTTTTGGGGTGCATGGGGGGGATCAGGGTCCCCATGGGGGGAGAGTGGGCAGGTGGGTCATCCCCATGGGTGCACAGGGGCTGGGTTTTGGGGTGCCACTGGAGGGTCAGGGTCCCCATAAGGGGTCAGG
>NW_010211843.1:0-217 GCF_000695765.1 Mesitornis unicolor
TTTATCCTGATTTAGAAGTAAGGATAAAAGTCTGTGTTACGCAATTAAGGGTTGACTCAGAGCTTGTGTTCATTCAGCGTATCTGATTCTGTCTGCCTTGTGGGGTATGAGGAAAGGGGAGGAGTGGTTTGTTTCCGGAGAAACGTCTTACTCTTGTTTTGGTGAATGTATTTCTTTCAGCCGGTGTTTTCCATTGTCGTGCAGTTGTTTGTTTTTT
>NW_010211844.1:0-217 GCF_000695765.1 Mesitornis unicolor
GAAATTGATGAAATTGATGAAATTTCGAAATTGATGTTTCCCCCCCTGTTTTTAGATTGACATTTCGAGCAATTTTTAAGAAGGTTTCCAATTTTAAGATAACATTGTTGGGTTAAATGTAATTTCTTGATCCTAAATTATAAAGTATAGATTATAAAGTATAGATTATAATTTATAGATTATAAATTATAAATCATAAATTATAAATCATAAATCA
>NW_010211845.1:0-217 GCF_000695765.1 Mesitornis unicolor
TGCCCCTTGTCCTGGCATATCCAAGATATCATCACATCCATCATCATACCCAAGCAGTGTCAAGGTCAATCCTCCCATTTCTCTGTGGAACAAAGCAGTGTCACCCACTTCTCCAGGGAGCAAGAGCACGGCTGACAACCCCAAAGACCATCGGAACTGGAAATGCGTGCTCTGCTCCTGCCAAGAGGAGCTGTGGTGTCACTCACTGCTTCGAGAC
>NW_010211846.1:0-217 GCF_000695765.1 Mesitornis unicolor
AGGTATTTCTCTTACTTATTTCAATACAAAACACACTGCTGTTTGGTTCTTATGCCTCAATGTATCAAAGTGTCTGAGCTTTAAGAATCACCACGGAACATTTTTAAAAACAGTGGGAATTTTACTGCTTAAACAAACACCCTCGGACAAAAAGATGTAAACGCAAACTGCCAGAGATTATGGGACTATGTTCTTAATTTTAAAAGTACAAAATATT
>NW_010211847.1:0-217 GCF_000695765.1 Mesitornis unicolor
CTTCACCAAACCTACTGTCTACAGCATTGAGGAGAAAAGATTCAGTCAGTCTCCTGCAAGAATTACTGTAGGACATTCTTCTCTGGACGGACTAGCCGAGTGCCATGCTTTACCCAGCTTGATGATGTCAGTACTTATAAGCAGGTTATGTGTCCCATTGTCAAATTCTGGATGCAATCAACTGTTACAGATAATTGATAGCCCTTGGGCAGATAAA
>NW_010211848.1:0-217 GCF_000695765.1 Mesitornis unicolor
GCTTTTGGGGAAGGCCTCCCCGCACTGGGGGCAGTGGCAGGGCCCCCCCTCGGCGTGGGTTTTGCGGTGTTTGCCCAACGCCTTGGAGGCGGCGAAGCTCTTGCCGCATTCGGGGCACGGGTAGGGTTTTTCGCCGCTGTGGATTCGCCGGTGGTCGGCCAGGGTGGCTTTGGAGGTCAGGACCTTCCCGCATTCGGGGCAGGCGAACACGGCCCCT
>NW_010211849.1:0-217 GCF_000695765.1 Mesitornis unicolor
GCCTGATTGCTTGGTTGTCCTGGATGTGCCGCGTGATGACACTCAAGATGATCTGCACCACAGCCTTCCCTGGCACCGAGGTCGGACTGACAGTTCCCTGGATCTTCTCTCTAGCCCTTCTTGGAAATGGGCATCACATTTACCAACCTCCAGTCAAGTGGAACTTGCCCAATCAGGCAGGACTGCTGGGAGATGATGGAAAGGGACTTGGTGAGCA
>NW_010211850.1:0-217 GCF_000695765.1 Mesitornis unicolor
CTCCTCTCCCACTTGGAGAATTCAGGAGCCATCAAAGGCATCCAAAGAAATGGATGTGCCACCTTGTTCCTGAAGCAGAGGAGGAGAATAGCAGAGTGTTCAGCAGATGCTCAGCTGCTGTTTCATGATGGAGATAATACAGTGTCTTTGCAAGCCAAAGGAGGAACAGCAGCACAGAAACAGCACATAACAAAGTATGAGATCTAATGTGTGTCAA
>NW_010211851.1:0-217 GCF_000695765.1 Mesitornis unicolor
CCCCAGCCCCAGCTGCCATCACAGTCCCGGCTCCGGCCCCACTCCCAGCACCAGGTTTGGCCCTGGCCCCAGCTCCAGCTCCGGCTCCAGTCGCAGTCCTGGCCCCAGCTTCGGTCCTGGTCCCGGTCCCAGTCCCGGCCCCGGCTCAAGCCCCAGCCTCGTCCCGTCCCTGGCCCTGGTTCTGATCAGAGCTCTGGCCCAGCTCGGGCTCCGGCCA
>NW_010211852.1:0-217 GCF_000695765.1 Mesitornis unicolor
ATGTAAGGGACACAAACTTGTCTTTGTTTCTGCCACATCCAAAACTGTTCTAAATGGGTTTGGGTTTTTTTGTCAGCCAACTCTGGAACGTTAATGTATCTGCATGGTGGGACTGCAGCTCCCGAATAATTTTACTGAAATGCATTATTACCTACAATACTGGACACCTTATTTTACTTGAGTTTCAAGGGAGGAGAGCTTCCTAGATATGCTCTTT
>NW_010211853.1:0-217 GCF_000695765.1 Mesitornis unicolor
CTGGCTCTGAGGGTAAAGCAATGTTTTCCTCTGAGATGTAATAATGAATTAATTCCATGAGCATTCATTGAAAACATGCTCTCAAAGGATCATGGATCAACAGCAGAGATAAGGGAGTGTAGCACAAAGTTAGGTGTTAACAGCACACAAGGAGAAATAATAGGTCAGGGCCTTTGGTCTCTCTCACCTCTGCTGATCTTTCCCTTCCCCATAATGG
>NW_010211854.1:0-217 GCF_000695765.1 Mesitornis unicolor
AAAGGAGATTTCTTTAGTTACAACCGCAGGAAACTGATCCTGATCGTCATCATATGTATACTCAGTTTTTATCAGTGGGCACAATCAAGCCTTTTCCTCTTTTCGAGCTTTTGCCTCCTGTAATTCATCCCGCGGATATACTAGAGAAACTTGTCGAATTCTTTTCTCCATCGTTTGTGCTTCTTCGTCTGCTAACTTATCACATTGCCCCAGTTAA
>NW_010211855.1:0-217 GCF_000695765.1 Mesitornis unicolor
GTCACTGGGTGTTCTGCTCCCTGGGCCCTTCTTCCCAGGGGAAATCCAGCGCTGCAGAGAAGCTGGCAGCTAACCCTGTGCAATCCCTGGCTCCAGGACCACTGGGCACAGCTGTTTAAGCAAATGGGAAATAAATCTGCATTAAGCTCCTGCTGCTATTAGTGTTTTGAAAGGTGTTTTAAAGGGTTGCCTCAGTGGTAGCTTGAAGAAGACTTCA
>NW_010211856.1:0-217 GCF_000695765.1 Mesitornis unicolor
GGAGCCCGCACCATCGGGACGGGGGTCGTCACCCGCCCGGCCGCCATGACGGACGCCGACCACGGCATCAACTGGGGGTGAGGGCGCGGGGCGGGAAAACGGGGCGGAAGGGCGGGAAAAACGGGGAGTTTGCTGCGGGAAATGGGGAGAGATGGGGGGAAAATGGCGAGTTTACCTCAGGAAATGGCGGGAAATGGGTAAAAATGGGGAGAAATGG
>NW_010211857.1:0-217 GCF_000695765.1 Mesitornis unicolor
CAGAGCAGGGCAGCCAGGAGAGCTCCTGATGTCTCCCTTACCGATGCACACGACACTGGACTGAATCTGGATCCAACCACCTCTGCTGTCTTTTCCACTCCAAACATCACGATATGAATGACCCCAGTTGCTGCTAGTACGAACTTTGCTTGAACATTTGACGTGAGTGTAGAATGGCTTGAAACCATCAGGGCAGCTCAGTGTCACTTCTTCATTC
>NW_010211858.1:0-217 GCF_000695765.1 Mesitornis unicolor
ATGAAACAGCTTAAAATACTTCCCAAAAACTCATCATCTCAGCAAACATTTGTCAGGCACTTTCAGTTTCTTCTGTTAACAAGCCTTTTGTCTGGAATTGAGTGCTCCCTTGAGCTCAGAGTTGGCACTGGAAAAGCTGCGAGTTGGACAGGCCAACATGTGAGATTGAAAATTGTGTTACTGCCTTGCACTACAGCTCCTGGGAAAAACCATTGCA
>NW_010211859.1:0-217 GCF_000695765.1 Mesitornis unicolor
ACTTATTAAATAAGAACTCTCCAAGAGCATAAACTTATCACCACGCCTGTTCCCAGTTCCACTGGTTTGCAGCAGGGGATGTTAAACACAGGACACTTTTTAAGCAGGGGACTTTAAACAGGCACAAGCGATGCCAGAACTTAACCACAGATACCTTTTTTGGTTGTATTTCAATCGGGTGCAGCCGTAGGGGTGGCAGCAGCCCCTGGAAAGGGGG
>NW_010211860.1:0-218 GCF_000695765.1 Mesitornis unicolor
AGATACCCTATCAGTAGCTAACCAACCCTACACCCAGAAACATCTGGAAGAGACTTAAGTATCTTATAAGAGATATAAATTTGAAGTATTTACTGTATAAGCCTTAAACATTTGTATTACAAGTATGAGCCTTAGTATTTACTGAGTGTTAATAAGGAGTCAGCAATAATATTTTTTTTTCTAAATTATTCCTCTTACAGAAGAAACCCCTCATTAAA
>NW_010211861.1:0-217 GCF_000695765.1 Mesitornis unicolor
CCTCCAGCCCCATGGCCGCCAACCCCATGGCCACCATGGTCACCAGCCCCATGGCCACCATCTCCATCGCTGTGGCCACCATCCCCATGGCCACAGGACCCATGGCCACCCTCCTTAAGGCCACCAACCCCATGGCCACCAACTCCATCCCCGCGGCCACCAACCCCAAGAGTTTCAGCCCCACGGCCACCACCTCCATGGCCACCAACCTCATGGC
>NW_010211862.1:0-217 GCF_000695765.1 Mesitornis unicolor
TTTTTTTTTAAACCTTAAGATGTTTTAATTCTATTTGGACTGACTTAAAACATCATAGTTTTTCTTGTTGACACTTCATAGCATTTATAATGAGCTGCTTATCACAGTATTTCAGAAATTTTAAGTTTAGCCTTGGTGAAAAAATATATTATTTTGTCCTTTTATGATTGACAAGTTATATGTAGTCAACAAATGGCAATACTAAGGTCCCTCAATC
>NW_010211863.1:0-217 GCF_000695765.1 Mesitornis unicolor
TGCACAGCAGCTTTGCTGCAGTGCTGGCGGCGCCTACAACTTCTTGTGATGTATTTAACACACCAGCTGCCCTTACAGAAAGTCTTTACTTTCCTAAGGACCAAAAGTGGGTTTTCTTTTTCCTGTATGTCGTAAAAATGCAGTTTTACGTGTAACTGACACACAGAGCTGCAGGAGACTGAGGAGTGGCTGGATGGGAGCACAGAGAGTTGTGGTG
>NW_010211864.1:0-218 GCF_000695765.1 Mesitornis unicolor
CCCTGCCTCTCCCACACAACAGCCCTCTCACTCTGTCCTGCCAGGGCCTGCCCCCAAGAAAGCCTTCACAGCTCAAAACCTCAGCACAAGCTGCTCAAACACATCAAGAGGGAACACCTTTATTTGTGTGGTTGTTCCTTACTCATAAGCCGCTCTCTGCTTCTCTCCACAGCTCTGACGAACAGCTCCTGCTTCACCAGGGGACCGGGAACACGGAC
>NW_010211865.1:0-217 GCF_000695765.1 Mesitornis unicolor
TGGGATACAAAACAACTCTGATACGGATGAATCCAGAACCTGAGGATACAACCACAGCTCTGCTTTTACTAGAGTGGCTTAAATAGTCACCTCCACACCTCTGTGTTGAAAACCCTCTCCTAGATTGCATGTCAGGCCCATTCAGACATGAAAAATGTACCCTCCTCGCCTTGAGAGCCCCACACCTTGGGTGCAGAGACAAGCAAGGTTTTTGGGT
>NW_010211866.1:0-217 GCF_000695765.1 Mesitornis unicolor
GTCTCCAAAGGAAGCAAAGGCCTCAGCCATAACCAAGCCAAGAACTTCTCTAGTTCCAACCTGTTCTCTGAAAGCCCACAGGAGCAGGGTGACACGGTGAGCATCAATGGGCTTGGAAACTGGAACACTGACCATGCGATTAAACACATGAATAGCAGCTGGTTCTTCCAAGACTCATTTATCAAGGAACAAAGACAGTTGTGGGTACAAGGAGTCT
>NW_010211867.1:0-218 GCF_000695765.1 Mesitornis unicolor
CCCTGAGTGGCTCCCTATGGACCCATGGGTGGGTGCTGAAGGACCCTGGGTGTCCATGGACCCATGGGTGGGTGCTGATGGACCCCGGGTGTCCGTGGACCCATGGGTGGGTGCTGAAGGACCCCGGGTGCCCATGGACCCATGGGTGGGTGCCCATGGATGCCAGCCCCCATAGACCCGTGGGTGGGTGTTGATGGACCTATGGGTGCCCACGGACC
>NW_010211868.1:0-218 GCF_000695765.1 Mesitornis unicolor
GTCCCCCCTTTCCAGTGTGTCCCCATTTTTGCGCTCCCCCATTTCGTGGGTGTCCCCGTTTCCGGGGTCCCCCTCCCTGGAGGTGTCCCCATTTTTATGGTCCCCCCTGACCCCATTTTTAGGGTCCCCCATTTCCAGTGTGTCCCCATTTTTAGGGTCCCCCATTTCCTGGGTGTCCCCATTTCCAGGATCTCCCTCTCTGGGGGTGTCCCCATTTT
>NW_010211869.1:0-218 GCF_000695765.1 Mesitornis unicolor
TCTGTGTTCTCAAGATGGAAAGTCATCAGCAACAAGCAGCAACATTCAACCACATGCAGAAGCAATCACGATTACCCTAGTGACAACAAAGCACACCACTTACCAGAATTGAGCAGAGTGATGGACTTAAGGCACAAGAATTCCTCCCCTTGAAGGTTCATCATGCGAAATCGAGCAGCAGTAGCCAGCAGCATGTCAAAGATTTCCACCATGCCCTC
>NW_010211870.1:0-218 GCF_000695765.1 Mesitornis unicolor
TGTCCAGGTTGCTTCATTGCTCCCTAACCCATTCCTAACCCCCAGTGTGTGGTGGGGACCCCGATCCATCATTGGGACCCCAGTGTGCGGTGAGGACCCCCAGTGTTTGAAAAGGACCCCTGGTGTGTGATGGGGACCCCTATCAGGCATGGGAACCCCAATGTGTAGTGGGGACCCTGATCTGGTCTGGGGACCCCCGATGTGGGGTGGAGACCCCA
>NW_010211871.1:0-218 GCF_000695765.1 Mesitornis unicolor
CCCTCCCCCAGCACCCTGACCCCCCCGTTGCCCCCCCAGCGGGCTCCCTGAAGAACCACCAGGAGGTGGACATGAACGTGGTCAGGATCTGCTTCCAGGCCTCCTACGAGGACAGCGCCGGGCGGCAGCGGCTCCTCAGCCCCGTGCTCTCCGAGCCCATCTTTGACAAAAGTAGGTGTGGGGACACGGGGACACCGCTGGGGACACCGCTGGGGACA
>NW_010211872.1:0-218 GCF_000695765.1 Mesitornis unicolor
TACTGGGATGGCAGCAGCTTACTGGGACTGTGCTGGTTGGCCAGTGCCACACCAGTACAGCGGGGCCATACCAGTTCACTGGGACCATACTGGATCTCTGAGACTGTCCCAGTTCACCGAGACCATATGGGATTACTGGGACCACACTGGCTCACTGGTATTATACTGGTTCACCACCACCCTGTGCCAGCACGCAGGCCCTGGTGCCAGTTTTGGGG
>NW_010211873.1:0-217 GCF_000695765.1 Mesitornis unicolor
TTGAAAACTCTATCATTTCATGATCACTCTGTCCTCCAACCATCACATCATCCACAAGCTCTTCTCTGTTTGCAAACAACAGGTCCAGCAGAGCACCCTCCCTTGTTGGCTCCCTCATCTGTTGTGTCAGGAAGTTGTCTTCCACACTCTCCAAACCTCTGAGACTATTGTCTCTCTGCTGTGTTGTATTTCAAGCAAACATCTGTTAAGTTGAAGT
>NW_010211874.1:0-218 GCF_000695765.1 Mesitornis unicolor
CAGCTTAATGGGACCTAGTGTGGCCTGGCAGAGCCTAGTACGGCCTAATGCGGCCTAGTGGGGCCTTGCAGGGCCTAGCAGGGCCTGGTGCGGCCTAGTGGGGCCTAGTACAGCCTAGTGGGGCCTAGCGGGGCCTGGTGTGGCCTAGCATGGCCTAGTGCGGCTTAATGAGACCCAGTGTGGCCTAGTGCGGCCTAGTACAGCCTAGCAGGGCCTAG
>NW_010211875.1:0-218 GCF_000695765.1 Mesitornis unicolor
CTTAAATACTGTGTGGAGTTTTGGTGGGTCTAGCTTTTAACTTTATCCTTTGGAAGACTGGTTAAGATTATTCTTCTCTACTTCTCCTCTGTCAGCAGTCTTTCTCTAATAAGTAGATTGAGGTGATTGACAAGAGCCTTCTGGTCTGCTTCAGCCCTGATTTTGCCAGCCTTGCATTGGAAGGAACAAGAGCAAGGTGGCTCCTGAAAAGCAGAAAA
>NW_010211876.1:0-218 GCF_000695765.1 Mesitornis unicolor
ACGTATGCCATGTGGCTGTTATCTCCAGAGATGTGAAGTTACAAAACACTAAATCAAAGGCATTCCAGTCCAGCACTGCCTGCTCAGCACCATGCATCATTCGTCAGCACAACGCATCGAGATTCTATGTGCTTGCAGGAGTTTTCCATCGACCTCTGCATGTGGGGAAGAAAGACCCCATGTGGCCTTCAACATGGTGTAAGGAGGTATGGTGTAAG
>NW_010211877.1:0-218 GCF_000695765.1 Mesitornis unicolor
TGATAGGAAATTGGAGCACCTAGCCCTAAATGGCTTAGCAGCCTGTTTTACCCAGGCTAGCGACAAGGTTACGCTCACTTGTCCACATCCAGTTGCAAAATGAGTTACTTGGAGACCCTGGAAACCTTACTGTATCTATCTGCAGAAGTCCAGCTTGTCTCTGCTTTGAATAGGATGATATTTACCCTGTGCAATGTTTGAGCATTGCTTAGGCTGCA
>NW_010211878.1:0-218 GCF_000695765.1 Mesitornis unicolor
GGATACCCAGAAGATCTTTAACAAGGTCAGACTAAAGAGCCTCCTGAGAGAGATTAGGGGTCACAGAATGAGTGGGAAACCGTTGTCATGGCTCTACAGCTGTCCTAGGAGAAAGCAATGAGGTTTCAATGGTCAATGGTAGCAGAAGGTCACAGCTTGGTGCTGAGTCCCAGGGTAATGCGCTGGGACATGGCTTGGAAACAGCGGCAGATGAATCC
>NW_010211879.1:0-218 GCF_000695765.1 Mesitornis unicolor
CTTTTCCAACCGAGCAATTCTGTGATTCTATGATCATATATATGTATCTCCTACCTTCTATATATATATATGAAGTCTTATATATGTATATCATATATGTATCTTCTATCTTATATATATCTGAAGTCTTATATATATATAATATATATCTTCTATCTTATATATATCTGAAGTCATATATATATCATATATCTTCTATCTTATCACAGAATCCCAGA
>NW_010211880.1:0-217 GCF_000695765.1 Mesitornis unicolor
GGTCCTTCCAGCAAACATCAGGGAAGTTAACTGGTGATCTCATCTACCAGTTTCTGTCTTCTTAAAACAATGAAGTCAGCAGCATTGTCCTGTATGGGCTGAGTCCCCCTCCTTCAACCTTCCTTACTGGAATAACAAATAACTACTTACAGTCAAATAACATTGAACTTCTTGTGATATTATCTGTTGTCCATTGAGGATTTAGACATGTTAGAAG
>NW_010211881.1:0-218 GCF_000695765.1 Mesitornis unicolor
TCATCCCAGTTTGTCCCAGTCCCTCCCAGTCCAAGTCCATCCCAGTCCATCCCAGTTCATTCCAGTCCCCCCATTTCTATTCTCCCAGTCTCTCCCAGTCCTTCCCAGTTTGTCCCAGTCCTTCCCAGTCTGTCCCAATTCCTCCCAGTCTGTCCCAACCTCTCCCAGTCCCAGTCCCTCCCAGTTTGTCCCAGTCCCTCCCAGTTCATCCCAGTTTG
>NW_010211882.1:0-218 GCF_000695765.1 Mesitornis unicolor
CCTACTCGGAGCTGGAGGCTGAAGAAGAAACCTCCCAACCATCCTAGGCTAGCCCAAAAGTGATCAGCCATCTGGGGCTCTGCCTTCACCGCAACAGAGGTCTTTCCACCCCAACCCTAGCAGAAGCAAGGTTTTGCCTCATTCTAGGTGGTTCTCGCCCCAGAAATGTCGGTCCTCAACTAAACAGAACCAGAGGCAATGGCCCAGGGCATGGGAGG
>NW_010211883.1:0-218 GCF_000695765.1 Mesitornis unicolor
CATATTGCCACAGCATAGGTTCAAGCTGATTAGATACTACTAATTCTAGGGTGGGAGGGAAATGTTAAGGGCTGAATCTACAAAAGCATTGATTTAGTCACTGCACCACCACTTTCAGCAACCACCTTCAACATGCAGATCATCAGAAGCTGCCCGTCTGCTCTACACATGCCAAAAGGCTGCATGCATGTTGGATAAAGGTCCGTAAGTTTTCCCTA
>NW_010211884.1:0-218 GCF_000695765.1 Mesitornis unicolor
CCCCCATCACCCCTTATCAACCCCCTGCCACCCTCTGTCACACCCTGTCCCCTCCATCACCCCCTGTTGCCCGCTGTCGCTCCCATCGCCCCCGCCACCCCTCGTCAACCTCTTGTTCCCCTGTCACCCCTTGTCACCCTCTGTACCCCCCTGTCACCTCCCATCACCTCCATCACCCTCTGTCACCCTCACAGAATCACAGAATCACAGCACGTTAG
>NW_010211885.1:0-218 GCF_000695765.1 Mesitornis unicolor
GAAAGATTTTGGAGAAAAAGATAAGCCAGCACGTTTCTTACTGTGGAGTAAATGGGTCCATTTTTATGTTTGTCCTGGTGGTCTTTTTAAAGCCAAATGATCCTGTCCTTAGTATTTTTTTTCTGTCTTTCTTGGCTCAACGATGGATCAGTGTCTTGAGAAAAGGAAGTCTCATCGGGAGGAAACAAATAAAAATGAGTCATTTGAGGCTGTGCATA
>NW_010211886.1:0-218 GCF_000695765.1 Mesitornis unicolor
GTATTTTCCCTGAACTTTTAGCCCCAGGAAGAATTAAGTCCTTTTTAAAAATCAAGAATCGTTGTTTAAGCATGAGCGGTGTTTGTCAGAGGAGTGTCTTGCATGCTCAGTGAATGATGGTACTGTGTTACTGTATAACTCTGTGATGTGAAGTGAGTGAGAGAAGAGTCATTTCTTGAGGACCCCTGTGTGAAGGGAAGTGCTTTGTGCTGTATCAT
>NW_010211887.1:0-218 GCF_000695765.1 Mesitornis unicolor
GGGGAGAAGTATTTGCGGGAGACGTTACTATTCGGTTGGGAAGGGCAAAAATTGGGGTGAAAACCCCCTTAATTCGGAGCCTGCGAGACGGCATCGCCTCAGAGCGGAGGCGCCGGCTTCCAAAATGGCGGCAGCTGCCCTCTTCCAAAATGGCGGCGTCGCCCTTCGGCAGGGCGAGAGGGAAGATGTCTGCGGCTTCCTCCTCAGCGTGAAGCAGC
>NW_010211888.1:0-218 GCF_000695765.1 Mesitornis unicolor
ACAGACAGAATATGGAAAGCTGTGGTTTTCAAAGAGAGCCTAAAAGTGTTTAAAATTCAGTAGGATCTAGGACACCTCATTCTCTTGAATTTCTTTGAAAGTCTCAGTCTGGGACAAGGTTGTGCCCATGGTGACAGAGAAGGCACAACAACCAGCCCCATGGGCACTTGCTGTTGGCAGAGCTAGCAGTGCAGTTGAAGGATACAGTTTTTAATATT
>NW_010211889.1:0-218 GCF_000695765.1 Mesitornis unicolor
AAATAGGAAGTATCGCTGCAGTACCTCAGCCACTAATGCTATGAAATCCTATTCAGACCAGGTCTAGGTGGGCAGGATTCAGAGAAGCGCCACGGGAAGGACAACAGCAGCACTTTTACCAGTGCCCTGCCTCCAGGGAAGTACCCAAGCCCTTTACAAGAAGTGCAATAGGTAAGAAGACTGTAGATAGCTGCTGCTATCTAAACCACTCTATCACT
>NW_010211890.1:0-218 GCF_000695765.1 Mesitornis unicolor
ACAAATGGGAAGTATGTACACTTTTCCTAAGTCCTACTGCCAGTGTAGCTCTGGATCCTATTGAAACAACTGTTCTTTGGGGCTTTGAACAGTGCATCTTGTGTGAAAGAGCAAGGAGAAAATCAGAGATTAACAGTTCTTGAACA
This sequence comes from Mesitornis unicolor, assembly GCF_000695765.1. Classification (NCBI taxonomy): domain Eukaryota; kingdom Metazoa; phylum Chordata; class Aves; order Mesitornithiformes; family Mesitornithidae; genus Mesitornis; species Mesitornis unicolor. Next base: position 147 of record NW_010211890.1, read on the forward strand.
CTCACTTCTGTGATACCTATGACTATAGGGGAAAGTTTTCCTTTCCTCCCAACATAATGCAATTCTCCTCTC
>NW_010211891.1:0-218 GCF_000695765.1 Mesitornis unicolor
AGTCTTTTGCAGGTTCTACTTCGAATGAAATCAGCTGTGGGTGCTTTACCCAATGTTAGTTCAAAAACTCATTGCCACTGACAATTTCATTACTTGAGATTTTGTAACTTTTAACCATTTCTCTGCACTTATTTTGATGCTGGCAACTAAGCCTGGTTAGTCCAGTGGAATCTCTCAAACCATCTTTATGAGTGCTCTCTCAGCAAGTTTGCAGATGA
>NW_010211892.1:0-218 GCF_000695765.1 Mesitornis unicolor
TGTGATTCTATGGTTTTACAATAACCATACCCAGAGTTATTATTTTATAGTGTGAAGTAAAAAGAAGTTTTGGGTTGATCTCTGTACAAAGTGCTTTTTTCCCCAGAGAACCTACAGTGTAAAAGTTCATGGAATCATAGAATAATTTATGCTTGAAGGAACTTCTCCAGGTCACCTGGTCTAGCTTCCTAAGATGAAATATAACAAGAGAAACAAAT
>NW_010211893.1:0-218 GCF_000695765.1 Mesitornis unicolor
ATGGATGGATGGATACATGGAGAAGAATATGGATGAAGGACATGGATGGAGCAATGGAGAGGTGGATAAACGGAGAAGAGCGGGGTGGGTGGCTGGAGAACGGCGTGGATGGATGGAGAAGAGCGCGATGGACGGATGGACGGAGACATCAAGGGATGGACAGATAGAGACGTCATTGGGTGGACAAACGGACGGATGGATGGAGACATCATGGGATG
>NW_010211894.1:0-218 GCF_000695765.1 Mesitornis unicolor
GGGGGACACGGGGGGTGACAGCCCAGTGTCTCCCAGTTACATGTACTGGACGGACTGGGGGGACAGCCCCAAGGTGGCCAAGGGGGGGCTCAATGGCGCCGACCACTTTGCGCTGGTGACCGAGGGCGTGGAGTGGCCGAGCGGCATCGCCCTGGGTGAGTGACCCCACGGTGTCCCCATGTCCCATATCCCCCATTCCCATGTCCCCATGATGTCCC
>NW_010211895.1:0-216 GCF_000695765.1 Mesitornis unicolor
TGATCTCCCTCTCACAGCAAAAAGCAGGAATTTAATACATCTTCTGGAGACATGAGGATATTTAATCTGTGGGACCAGGAGAAAGGTGAAGGACAGCAACTTGAGATGGGTTCTACTAAGAGCAAGGACTTCTCGTGAGACTCGTATCTCAGTGTAAGCAAATTGCTATTCCACCTGCTAATGGATTTAGGCAGCAGCTGCTGCTCGCTTAAAGCC
>NW_010211896.1:0-218 GCF_000695765.1 Mesitornis unicolor
TGCCAAGCCTCTGTTTCTTTGAGTTGTTCTCGGAAGCAGCAGACCTGGATCTGATGGGGAGACTGAAACTCCTCTCTGCCCCCCAGGAGCTGCTGTACCCTTCAGAGGGGCTGGGGCTGTGGGGTGAGCGCTCAGAGCTCTGCAACGCCCTGTGGTGGGCAGTGTCATGGGACCAGCCCAAACTGGTCTGCTTGGCTTGGCTGGGCTGGGGAGGGGCA
>NW_010211897.1:0-218 GCF_000695765.1 Mesitornis unicolor
GTGGGCCCCACATCATCCCCCCCACAGCCCCGTGGGCCTTCATCTGCCTCCCCACAGCCCCGTGGGGCTCACATCTGCCACCCTACAAGCCCCGTGGGTCCCACATCATCCCTCTCACAGCCCCCTGGGTCTCACATCAGCCCCCCCTCAGCCCCGTGGGTCCCACATCATCCACCCCACAGCCCCATGGGGCTCACATCTGCCACCCCACAACCCTG
>NW_010211898.1:0-218 GCF_000695765.1 Mesitornis unicolor
GGGGGATGCTGAAGTACTTGAGCCAGTTCAGCCAGTCCATTACAGAAGGGAGGTTTACTAAGAGGCCTGAAAAGATCTGAAAGAGAACAGAAAAGACTAATGAGCCATAAACTCTGTTTACTGCAAACAAAGAGGTTCCTGCACAGATATTGCAATTGCCCAGCAGAAGTGCACTGAGATAGATGGACCTCCTGCTGCTGTTATGTCTGTGCCTACAG
>NW_010211899.1:0-218 GCF_000695765.1 Mesitornis unicolor
AGGGGGTGACACATCCCTGTCCCCAAATGCAAAGGGGGTGACCTATCCATGTCCCCAATGGACAGGGGGTGACACATCCCTGTCCCCAGATGCACAAGGGGTGACCTATCCATGTCCCCAAATGCACAGGGGGTGACACATCCATGTCCCCAATGTACAGGGGGTGACACATTCGTGTCCCCAAATCTGCAGGGGGTGATGCAGCCGTGGCCCCTGTC
>NW_010211900.1:0-218 GCF_000695765.1 Mesitornis unicolor
CGGGGAGGGAGGCGGCCTCGGCGCTCGGCGGGGAAGCGCGGGAGCCCCTCCTGTGGGGTTTGGCTTCGGAGCCGAGGCGGGGGAGAAGCGGGGGAGAGGGGCCGGGTGGGCTCTGCCTGCCCGGTTGTGAGGGGTTTTCGTCTGGGTGCCTGAGGGAGGATCCGGGCACGGCTGATCTTTCCCGCCCCCGGCTGCGTTCATCGCTGCTTCTCTCCCTT
>NW_010211901.1:0-218 GCF_000695765.1 Mesitornis unicolor
TGGGGGGGCTTTGGGGGGGAAACCCCTGGGTCTGGAGGGTGTCTGTGGGGTACCCAGGCTTTGGGGGGGGACACCCTGGACCCTTGGGTTCAATGAGGGGGCTTTGGGGGGACAGCCGGGACCCCCCGGGTTCAATGGGGGGAACTTGGGGGGCCACCCTGACCCCTGGGCTCAATGAGGGGGCTTTGGGGGGAGAGCCGGGACCCCCCTGGGCTCAA
>NW_010211902.1:0-218 GCF_000695765.1 Mesitornis unicolor
ATCTGGGGAAAAGAATAAAACCTATTTTTTTTCCATCACAAACAATTTGTGTCTCATGTTATCTTCTCTGTTGCCCTCGATTTTTGGTCTAATTCTTTGAAGAAGGGGGTCTGTCTGTCTTTTTTTCAGGGGTAGGCCTTTTTTTTGTTATTTTTAAAAGTATTTTTAATTTTATTTTAATATTGCCATAATGTATTAAACCCCAGTCACTCCAGAGG
>NW_010211903.1:0-218 GCF_000695765.1 Mesitornis unicolor
CCAAAAACCCCTCACAGAAAAACCTAATACAAGGAAGTAGCTGTAATAAAAAAATACAAGGTTGTTCTTTGCAACAGTGTGTTGTGAAAGAACTAATACGTGAACAAGACATACATGTTTAGTCTGTCTGCGGGGCTTTTACCATTCATTTACCATACCATTACCATACCATTACCATACCATTTTGCCTCAGCTGGCTGAGGTCATTGCCGAACCAC
>NW_010211904.1:0-218 GCF_000695765.1 Mesitornis unicolor
AATACATTGTCTACTCTCTCCTCACGCACTTCACACTCACCAGAAGTTTTATGTGATCCCATTTATAAAAACCAAAGGCAGCAATACCCCACCTGGTGTGCATTAGCAGTTCTTATTGGAACCAACTGCTGGATCATTTGTTTCCTGTCACTGACACTTGCTATAAAAGCTTGGCTAGAAGTGCTAGCAGGCTGTGAGAAACAGCCAGAATATTTCAT
>NW_010211905.1:0-218 GCF_000695765.1 Mesitornis unicolor
GGCACCGGGAGCCACCGCTGCCTCCGCCATGGCCGCCACCACCACGAGGGTCCCACAGCCTCCGTCGCGCAGGAAGTGACGTCACGACCGCCACGAGCGCTCCTCTCGTTGCCAGGAGACGGCGGAGCTCCGGGCCTGCAGCGCCCCCAGTGCCCCCCAGTCCCATCCCAGTACTCCCAGGTGTCCCGGTTTGAGCTAAACAGAACTCATTTTCTATT
>NW_010211906.1:0-218 GCF_000695765.1 Mesitornis unicolor
CAGACAATTAGGAAAGGGTACAAAGACCACTGTCGGTGACGTATTTTGCAGTTCCCAGTTGTGTAGTCCCATGGTGGCAGTGGTGGTGTCCTGTTTAACAGAGGCAGCCTGTGCTGGGAAGGCAGATGGACGGGGACAGGGTCTGCAGGTGCAGTGGTTTCCACACGCAGAGCATCACCGCTGTATCTCACTGGTGATTTCTGCTCCAGCAGAGCCAG
>NW_010211907.1:0-218 GCF_000695765.1 Mesitornis unicolor
CTAATGTTGCTTTCCAACTAGCAGTGAGCTGGACTTAAATGCAGAAGCTGAAAGAATTCATTCAGTAAGAGACCTTGCTTATAAGTAATCTTCAAGAAGTACAACTCGATTGTCATCTGTATCTTCTTCATTGGAAATAGAAAGGTTTCTTATTGGATTTCCATGCAAACAGGATCAGACCTGAAACCATACACTTATGACTTAATAAGTCAGTGAAA
>NW_010211908.1:0-218 GCF_000695765.1 Mesitornis unicolor
AAATCATCAGTGCCAACCCACTGCTGGAGGCTTTTGGTAATGCCAAGACAGTGAGGAATGACAACTCCTCACGCTTTGTAAGTTGTTGCCTGGGACAATATGACTTCCTTCTATCAGCACACTGACTCAAATATGCTTGCAGTCAGGACCGCTAAAATAGATCTCAATTGACTTTTCTGCTTCTTTCAGGGTAAATTCATCAGAATCCATTTTGGTGC
>NW_010211909.1:0-218 GCF_000695765.1 Mesitornis unicolor
CTGGGCGGATGTTTTGGATCCCCTGCTGCTCCTAAAATCCTCCGTGAGTACAGTTTAATTCCAAACCGTGGCACCGGTGACCGGAGGAGGAGGGTCGGGAGGGACGGGTGCTCTGGGGCTCGGGGTGCGGGGAGGGCGGGAGTCGCCCCGGGGCGGCATCGCCTCAGCGCCGGCGGCTCGGCGCTCCTTTGCTCCTGCTCCCACCCGTGTCTGGTAAC
>NW_010211910.1:0-218 GCF_000695765.1 Mesitornis unicolor
GAGAGGAGCATGAATTATGTCAGAACTACATTACTAATGTGTAATCTGCAGCACTGGTTAATTTGTTTTGATATTAAAGTTTTAATAGGAAATATAATTTTATTGCATTTTAAAAATAAAAACTGATTTTCTGTATTATAGAAAAATATTATGAATAATAAGCAAAAAAGGGCCTAATATAACTAGGCATTTCTATTAACAAAATGAATATGTTTCAT
>NW_010211911.1:0-218 GCF_000695765.1 Mesitornis unicolor
AGGGAATACCCATGGGTTGCATGCTCCAAAAGACAAAAAAACTCCTCTAGTCCCACAGCTAAAGCCCAAATCCGATATTTTGCTCAGTTTTCCTTACAAAATAAACTCCTCCTCTCTAGCCTTCCTGTGCTTTTATTTTCACAACTATAATAAGACTCAAAAAGAAGCCTCTTTTCTCTGTATCTACAACTTGACAGAGGTTCTCAGGTGTGGGGTCA
>NW_010211912.1:0-218 GCF_000695765.1 Mesitornis unicolor
GGAATTGCAGCCAGCTCCCAGGAGAAACAGTCTGATCGTCTTTCATTGTAGCTTGGACCAGAATTGTGGTTTATTGCCTTTATTTCTCTGGTGTGAAAATCCATGATCATGGCAAGATACTACTTAGGTTTTTGAACCCTCCAGTGAGAGCAGAAAGGCCTGGTCCTGCTTTCTCCTGGGACTCCTTTTTTTATCACTTCCTTGCGGATGTTTGGTGA
>NW_010211913.1:0-218 GCF_000695765.1 Mesitornis unicolor
TTTTATAACACAATTTACTATTCTGTCTAAGTACGCTACGCTACCAAGTCATACAGCTAACTAACCTAATGCAGCAGAATACACTATGTTATGTTATGGATTAATGTTAAAAAGTTAACTTTCAAAAGCTATCTCCATAAGCACTGCTCGTAACAAAGCCTGGTTTGGTTTTCTAATGCCTGTGTCATATCCCTGCAGCAGAGGATTTACAAAGGCTC
>NW_010211914.1:0-218 GCF_000695765.1 Mesitornis unicolor
TCTGTCCTTTCATTCACTTTCAAATGGTCACCCATTGCATTCAAACACCTCTTTTCCATTTTAGTTTGTAATCTCTTTGTAAACGTGTTCTGATATTTGATATCTAGCCAGTATCATGTGAGCTACTTTGATGGAACTATGTATAATCACATGATGCATTCCTATTTTGAAATGAGCTGAGGCAGGGTCCCAGAATCGGCTTTCTCAGGAGAGTATTC
>NW_010211915.1:0-218 GCF_000695765.1 Mesitornis unicolor
ACACACACACACACACTTCTAACTGTGTTGCAGTGCTCATTTTCCTTCCATCAGCAATGGAGGTTCACAGAATCACAGAATTATTGGGGTTTGAAGGGACCTCTGAACATCATCCAATATAACCTCCCTGCTAGAGCAGGATCATCTAGAGAAGTTCACAAAGGAACATGTCTGACTGGGTTGTGACTGTCTCCAGAGGAGACTCCACAACCTTTCTG
>NW_010211916.1:0-218 GCF_000695765.1 Mesitornis unicolor
AGCTGAGGGTTGGTTATGTAGGAAGAAATTAGTTGCAGATCTGTCTCCATGCATGGAGGAGGACACAGCTCAGAAGACATTGACAGCTGTGGCTGGCTCTGGATCACCTAAAAGAGTCACAGAAATTAGGCAGGCGGTGGTGTGGTCTTACAGACCTCTCTTCTTTTGGAAGACCACTCTACCCAGCTAGGGCTGACATCTCTAACCCCATGGACGCT
>NW_010211917.1:0-218 GCF_000695765.1 Mesitornis unicolor
TAAGAATTTTTGGGGTAAAAAAATGTTTTCCTGGTGATGTTTTTCTTCATGTGAGGGCTATTTTAGCAGTAAAGGCTAAGAAGGTAAGACTCACTCAAATGAATTGTTTTCAAGAGTCCAATCAGGATGTGAGCGAGCTTGTATGGCAAACTGGCAGAGCTATAGAGAAAGCGTGGAGTTGCAAGCAGGTGAAAGGGTTGGAAACAACCATTTATGCT
>NW_010211918.1:0-218 GCF_000695765.1 Mesitornis unicolor
TTCTGTGCTTCTGTGACATATGGTGTCAGGCCCATTTAGAAACACACACTTTATTTAAAATGAGTATTATAAGAGGAAGGAGAGTATCTATTAATAGAGCGAATGCCATTTTATTTGGCTTACTGCTTAAAGTACTTAGTTACTGTATTTCAATACCAGTCACATACCACATGCTGCAATACTATTTATTTGAAGAAGACTTGAAAGAAAAAGACATT
>NW_010211919.1:0-219 GCF_000695765.1 Mesitornis unicolor
GCCTCTCTCCATTTTGCAGTGCAACAGCTGACACTGCAGTGCCTGTGAGGGGGAGCAGCTCCTTATCCCCAGCTCTCCCTGGCCCGCCTCAGTGCTCCGTGAGCATGGACGCGGCGTTTGACAGCCACTGCCCTGGACAAGGGCTGACAAGGCCCCTGGACAAGGCTGCCTCCATAATTCCCTGCCTCCACCAGTTCTGTTCAGGCTGCATCCTGTGCT
>NW_010211920.1:0-219 GCF_000695765.1 Mesitornis unicolor
CAACGAGAGTATAAATGCAGCCACTAGAATTGGTTTTTGTCCATGGGCAAAGCTGGTATCATTTACTGATTCATTACATTCTCAGCAGGGTCCTGTATTTCAAAAGCTACCTGGAATTATTACTGGCAATGGACCACTAAACTCTAAAATAAGATTTGCATAAAAAATTAAAGGAAAAATTATAATAGTGATTAAAAGTAACACTTGATGCGTATTTTG
>NW_010211921.1:0-219 GCF_000695765.1 Mesitornis unicolor
CCAGCTCAAGTAAGAGGTCAAAGCCTTCTCAGCCATCCTGGCGTGAGCTGTGCCACCTTCCCTTCACACCAAGAGCATCTTAGATATGTTATTTGGGCAGGGGTGAAGGCAGCCCCCGATTTGGAGCACCCCAAGTTAGACAAGCCTGAGGATCCTGTCTGGAAAAGCCTGTTTTGTGCCTTCCAACAGGAAGGACAAGGGAAGGGAGGACAGAGCTGA
>NW_010211922.1:0-219 GCF_000695765.1 Mesitornis unicolor
ACCCTCTGAGCTCTGCCATTCTGCCAGTTCTTAGTCCACATCACCGTCCACTCATCTAACCCACACTTCCTAAGCCTACATATGAGGGTGTTATGGTAGGCAGTGTCAAAACTCTTGCTAAAGTCGAGGTAGGCAACATCCACTGCCCTCCCCCCATCTACCCAGTCAGGCATGCCGTCAGAGAAGGCTATCAGATTGGTCAAGCATGATTCCCCCTTG
>NW_010211923.1:0-219 GCF_000695765.1 Mesitornis unicolor
TTCAAATAAATTGTTAAATTTAAACTCTACAATAGAGTTTCTTTTCATCACAGTGTGGTAGCAAATAAGATGTGTCCTGGCTTTAAAGTAAGCTGTGAGGAAAATGGCTGGTGGGGGTGAAGAAATAGTGTGTGAATTTAGTCCGTGGCTATTACACTGGTTATTGTTTCTCCTACCCCGGAAATGAATATAACCCAGTAATTAAAGTCCAATGTGTAA
>NW_010211924.1:0-217 GCF_000695765.1 Mesitornis unicolor
GCGTGTAAACAGTGAACGTCTGAGTAGTGACCGTAATGAGTTAGTTCTGCACGGGAGAAACGCAGGTCTTGATGTGCCTCGTCATAGCATTATAGAGACTTCACAGCTCTGCTGTGCTAGGCTTGGGTTCTGAAGCCCCAAACTGGATTAGTAAAGCAAAGAATTACAGCTTTAGGTTGGCTTAAGAGAGAACGTACTGGAGGCTTACAAGATAACG
>NW_010211925.1:0-218 GCF_000695765.1 Mesitornis unicolor
CTACTTAGGGAAAAATAGTCATGATTTTTTCATTATTATTCTTCCCTGGGAGACGCATTGCCCCATTTACTAGATTTCCCCCCATTTTCACTCCATTATTCCAACTGATATACTGATAAGCCCCCTTTCATTGGTTTTTACTTTTTGCTAACTTAAAAAAAAGTAGTAAATTTTACCATTTCATCAATCTAAATGAGTGATGTATCTTTTAGTCCCTC
>NW_010211926.1:0-218 GCF_000695765.1 Mesitornis unicolor
CAGGGATTTAGCAGGGTTAGGTTGTTGCTGTGCTTTGTAGAGCTGGAGTTGGACGCTGTTGGAGACAGCTGCCTTTGGTAGAGCAGATACAGGAGAGATCCAGCTTACCCCGATGTGATAATCTGCTCATGTCTGTGCTGCTGCTTTTTGTTTGCTTTGGGGTTTTTCATTGGTTTGGGTTTTTTCTCCCTGCTTTCAATGAGGTGAAAGATCCAGGG
>NW_010211927.1:0-219 GCF_000695765.1 Mesitornis unicolor
ACAGCAGAAATTGTAAGATCTGCCCACATAGAAAATAATGAAGTATTCTGTTTACCAAGCTAAGGATTTCTTGCACTTTCCTTTGAATTCTTGCCTATTAGCTACTGACTTTATTCCTGTCTATTTCAAGTAACCATTTGCAGTAAACAGGCCCTGTAACACTCATCTTCAACAATAAAGAGTATATTTATATATATATGTACAGAATCACTTAAGTTG
>NW_010211928.1:0-219 GCF_000695765.1 Mesitornis unicolor
GATGAGAAACTAAAAGGCTTTTCAACTTGACATCCCTCTCTTTTTATCTCTCTGGTTCAACATCTCCTCCATTTAAAGCACGAAAACTCTCCTTTTATGGTATGGTACAATGGGTTTATGTAGTAGAGGGCTTCCATGGGAACGTGGCTATAACGGCCTTCAACGAGTTGCTTACATAAAAACCCAATTTTTCATATGCTCGTCATGCAATTAGAGTCT
>NW_010211929.1:0-218 GCF_000695765.1 Mesitornis unicolor
TCTCAGTCCCCTCTCTCGCCCCCTGTGTCCCTGCAGGTACCTGGTGTCGGTGATGGAGACCTTCCTGCTCTACAAACACTTCCAGAGGACCCCCCAGATCCCCTCTGCCCGGCAGGAGCTGGCTGATTTTTGGCTGGGCTTTCTCCTCGAGGCGTGCCAGCCCTTCGTGGCCGCACCGTGCTGCCCGGTGAGGGGTCCCCACCGAGCCCACCCCCTCT
>NW_010211930.1:0-219 GCF_000695765.1 Mesitornis unicolor
TACACAGGATGCTCCTGGTACCCAACCTGAGCCACCAGCTCTAACACTCTGCGCAATGCAGTCATGGATTTATTCTGAACACACAGACCAAGCAACGTAAAAAAAAAACTTCAACACCAAACATGACAAAAAGTACAACCCAAAACACCTCTGTTTAGAAGTTTTGAGTATTCTGAAGAGATCAGATAAACTTAATTATCTCCCATCCCTATTTTTCAA
>NW_010211931.1:0-219 GCF_000695765.1 Mesitornis unicolor
CAAACCAAAACCCAAAACTCAACCCAAAATCCAAACCCAAAACGCAAATCACAAAACCCAAACCCAAACCACAAACACAAACACAAAGCTCAAAACTAAAACCCAATTCCCAAACCCAAAACTCAAACCCCAATCCCAAACCCAAACCCAAAACCCCAAAACCCAAACGCAAAACCCAAAATCCGAAATCAAACCCAAAACCAAAACCCAAAACCCAAA
>NW_010211932.1:0-219 GCF_000695765.1 Mesitornis unicolor
CTCGGAAGTTGGTCTTTAAAGTGACAATGCTGCCTACAGAAAACCAAATTAAAAGTGTACAGAATATATCCCAGCAGCTAAGATGCTCCAGTGGTCAAAGGCAGACTCCTGCTATTTTGGCATCTCATTAGAAATCTCCTACTATCTCTGGCGCCTAAATGCAATCACAAACAAGCGGTGCAGCACAGACTGCTAAGCAGGAACCATGCAAGCCGACTA
>NW_010211933.1:0-219 GCF_000695765.1 Mesitornis unicolor
ACTGGGGAGCACTGGGAGCACTGGAATGCACTGGGAGGCACTGGTGGACACTGGGATGCACTGGGGGCACTGGGAGCTCCCGGGCCATGTCGGGGTCACCCCCTCCCCATGTCCCCAGTGACCAAGACCAACCTCTCGGTGCACGAGGACAAGAACCGCGTCCCCTATGTCAAGGTGGGGCTGGGGTCCCCAAGGGGCACCCTCAGGGTTTGGGGGGGT
>NW_010211934.1:0-219 GCF_000695765.1 Mesitornis unicolor
TGTGATTCCCCCCTTATGCTGCTGCAATGGGGCATGAGGGTCCCTTGGTGCTCAGGCCATGGAGAGGAGTTTTGGGGCTCTAGGACACAGCAGGGTCTGCTGTGAATGGCTCCGTGCCCATGAACCATTCCTGCAGCAGGGAGTGGTTGCTGCAGCTGCCTCCAGGCCAGAGTGCAGATGCTTGGGGAGCTTTGAGGACTGGTCCCTTTGGGAAGGAAC
>NW_010211935.1:0-219 GCF_000695765.1 Mesitornis unicolor
TTTTTAGGGCACATGCTCTAATTTTTATGCTTTGAACTCTCATTTTAAGGGCCCAAATGCCCTTTTTTAGGGCACAAACTCTGATTTTAATTGTCAAATAGCAGAATGTTAGGGCCCAAACGCTCATTTTTAGGGCACATATTATGATGTTTAGGGAGGAAACGCTCATTTCTGGGCTCTGAACTCCAATTTTTTCACAGAATCACACAGAATCACAGA
>NW_010211936.1:0-218 GCF_000695765.1 Mesitornis unicolor
TGTTAGAGCCAAGCTGTAAGAAGTGCATTTCTCTTTTGAGTATGTCAGCTCCTTCTCAGTCATTGCTCAGCTGGTCAGAAGAAAACTTTTCAGAAAAAAATGGCATAACTGGAAGATGCTATGAAAAATAGGGACAGTGGCTGCAGGACTGAGCCTTGGTATTAAATTCATTACCCTCATTTATACCTTAGATATTTAGTTATCATATTAATTCCCCA
>NW_010211937.1:0-218 GCF_000695765.1 Mesitornis unicolor
GATGGTCTTAGATCAGCAGGGAACCACCACCCATAGCAAGAACAGAGGACTGTGGGCGAGGATGGAAACAGAGCCCTTCTCACCATCTACACCTACCTGTGGAGAATCTCCTCCCTTGGAGAATCCAAAGAAGGGATGCCCTTCTTTTAAATCTTGGCCGCCTCCTCGGCTCTTTTCCTTCCCTTTTACAAATACTCTTAGGCAGTTATTTTTCCTAC
>NW_010211938.1:0-218 GCF_000695765.1 Mesitornis unicolor
TTCACTGATTGAGGCTTTCTTGAAGGAACATGTAAATTTTTCTTCCATTTTTCGATGTTCTATCTAGGAAATGTTTACTGCCAGGCTGGAACAGGCTGAGCAAAGGCATTTGGGATTCTTAGGCAGTTTGCAGAGATCGATTTTGTGTGAGCTGATGAAATACCTGGTGAAGGGCAGGCCTGGCTTGCTGTGCTTCTGTTGGCCTTTATGGTCTAGGT
>NW_010211939.1:0-218 GCF_000695765.1 Mesitornis unicolor
CTTTGGGTCCAGGGACATTTGGGTCCCCCAATATTTGGGTCCCCAAAATCTGAGTTCCTAGGGTTTGGGACCCCAAAGATTTGGGTTCCCAAATATTTGGGTCTGGGACATTTGGGTCCCCCAAAATTTGGGTCCAGGGACATTTGGGACCACAAAACTTTGGTTCCTAGGGTTTAGGTCCCCAAATATTTGGGTCCAGGGACATTTGGGACCCCAAA
>NW_010211940.1:0-219 GCF_000695765.1 Mesitornis unicolor
GAAATTGGTTAGGACAGAGAACCGTGTCTGAGCTAACCAAGTGGAACAGAATTCCCTGTGGTAAAATTAAGTGATCTCTTTATTTCACCATCCTGATTGAATAATCTTATCATTTTAAATAGAGAAGGTCTCCAAGGAATGTAAATAATATGAATGCCCACGGATTTGTATTTACCGAGCGTCTCCTTCCCTCCTCTTGGCATATAAAACACGGCTAGG
>NW_010211941.1:0-219 GCF_000695765.1 Mesitornis unicolor
TCTCCTTAGTCCTCCTTTTGTTGCTAATGTCATCCTCCTTTCCTCATCCAGGTGACCCTGGTGTCATCTCACTAGAGATCCTGTGGGGTATCTGCGAGGCCAGGGGAGAGGAGGTTTTCAGGGAGGTGTTGGAGGGCCTGGCCTTATCTGGGGATTGCAAGGGTGGTCTTAGTTCTTCAGGGAGGGGCTGTTCTCCTCCTCACAATGAGCTGAGGTCCT
>NW_010211942.1:0-218 GCF_000695765.1 Mesitornis unicolor
TTTTTTTCCTGGAATAAAGTGCAGATGTTCTAGTGCAGCCACTTTCCTAAGCTTTTTTAGAATGCTGAAATACGTAAGAGTAATAGACAGCCTTGGTGAATGCCCATCCTCTCAGCTCTTGTTGCTGCTCAGCAGATCTGAGGCAAAGGACATTTTAATAAGATTTTTGAACTTCAAATTTTGTACCTTTAGTGTTCACCAGATTGTGCAAAATCTCC
>NW_010211943.1:0-219 GCF_000695765.1 Mesitornis unicolor
CAGCACAGCAATAAGATGTTGCTTTTGGAAGTGCAGAATTTCCTAACCAGCAGAAATTCTGGAAACATAACAAAAAGATAACTGTCCCCTTGCAAGGAAATGAGAACTTAGGCACTGACTATAAACAGATTATAGAGATGCATGGGTGGTTTGCAGAGTGGTTTACTACAGCCGAGAGTATTTAGAGCCGAATTATATTCTTGCACATAAAAATTCCCT
>NW_010211944.1:0-219 GCF_000695765.1 Mesitornis unicolor
ACAATCACCTGCTTGAGTGAGCTCTTTGGACAAGGCCAACAAAGTGTCACTTTGTTCTCACTTGTGCAACCCGGACAGCGACTGAGGTGGGGGTACAGGAAAGTCAAAACAGAGCCATGATTTAAAGGCAGGAGGATGGTTTGAAAACTGAATGAGCCAGGGCTTCACTTTCAGCTCTTGCTGATATGGGGCATTATGCAGAGGGAGGCATGTTAGTGT
>NW_010211945.1:0-218 GCF_000695765.1 Mesitornis unicolor
GGCTCCGCCATGGCCATGCACCGCGGGAGCAGCACCGGTACCGGGGGCTTGGGGTGACAGCTGGGTGACGATGGGTTAGCATGGGGTCACGTTAGAGTGACGTGGGGCGGCTGTTGGGGGACATGGGGTGACAATGGGTGACAGCGGGGTGACGTGGGGTGACGGGGAGGGACAGCGGGGTGACAAGGGGGGACATGGGGTGACAATGTGGTGACAAC
>NW_010211946.1:0-219 GCF_000695765.1 Mesitornis unicolor
GCCACAGACGAAGCATTGCTGGAAAGAGCACAGCAGCCTCCATCAGCGGTAGCCCTAGGGCCTCCACAGCCAGCCCCACACCTCCGGGCAGGGTGCAGGATGTGGCCGCTGCTGGGTCACAGCCCGCAGATCGGCCTGGCGGACGAGGCTCCTGTGCCGGAGCCTCTGTGGAGCTGCTGGGAGCAAGACTGCTGTCCCAGGGCTGGTGGGAAGGGCTGG
>NW_010211947.1:0-218 GCF_000695765.1 Mesitornis unicolor
TTCAACCACAGAGCTGTCTGTAAATGTAATCATGTACATTTTCTTTTCACAGCCAAGCTGAGAGGGACTGGCATGGGTACTGAGAAGACCCTGCCTTCCCTCCACCTTCAACACCAGGCTGTCCCCTGCCACTTGGTATTTGCCAGCTAACTTGTGCTCTTCCCCTATCTGCCATCAGGAGGCAAAACAGAAGGGGAACTTGAGAGGGGCCTTGGCAC
>NW_010211948.1:0-219 GCF_000695765.1 Mesitornis unicolor
TCCCAGTACCTCCCAGTCCCCCCCAGTCCCTCACCCGGGAGCGGAAGGGCTCAGGGAAGCCCCCCGGGGGGGTCCCGATGTGGCCCTGCAGAAATTCCACCACGGACACGGGGAAGCTCAGCTCGTCCGCCCGGGCCTCCACCTCCTCGCGGCCCAGCCCGTTCTGCACCATGAACTGCGCCAGGTCCCCCACCACCTTGGACGAGGGCGTCACCTGCG
>NW_010211949.1:0-219 GCF_000695765.1 Mesitornis unicolor
CAAACCCCCCAAAATTGACCAAAAAAACCCAAAATTGACCAAAATAACCCCAAATTTTACCCAACCCCCCTAAAATTGACCCCAAAACCCCAAAAATTGACCCAAAAAGGCCAGAATTGACCCAAACCCTCTAAAATTGACCTAAAAGTCGCTAAAATTGACCCAAAAACCCCCAAACGTGACCCAAGAGCCCCAAAATTGACCCAAAAAGCCCTAAAA
>NW_010211950.1:0-219 GCF_000695765.1 Mesitornis unicolor
TGCTGCACCAAACTTACTCTAATTTTTTTTTCTGTTTCTGCTATTGCTGCCATATGTGTACTCCCTGCACCTGCCTATAGAAACCCCACCTGTAAAAAATCAATAATTACCATCTAATTATGCAAATTAGTTAATTAATTATGGAAATCAAGTAATTTTGTTTTTCCCCGCAACTACTGCCTTTCCATACACAGCGCCGCACCCTCACAAATTAAAAGT
>NW_010211951.1:0-219 GCF_000695765.1 Mesitornis unicolor
AAATGTTCAAAGTGATTTTAAAATGAAAATTGTGTCTTACAAAACTAAAATTTCCATCCAACAGAGAAACAGTTTGTAATGTCCCAGCCACATTTGCACTCTGACCGTATTGTTTTTAAAAGGTTTCTGTCATGAATTCACCTTCAGAGTTATGGGTTGGTGCAGCGAATGAAGGAATATTCAAAAAACCTTTCAAGGTTGTAAATAGTATTTGGAATT
>NW_010211952.1:0-216 GCF_000695765.1 Mesitornis unicolor
ATTCTGTGATTCTGTGATTCTGTGATTCTCACAGAAACCACCTCTTTAGCCCTCCTGCTACCAAAACCTTGCCACAGAAACGCAATACAAATGGGAAATGGCATGAAATGTTTGTGGGTTTGGTTTTTTGGTTTTCCTAATGTTAGTTTTGAGGACAATAGGAAATGTTTCTTCTTCTACAATCTAAGACAGGCCAGCCAGGCGAGGTGGTGGAGT
>NW_010211953.1:0-219 GCF_000695765.1 Mesitornis unicolor
GCAGCAGGGCTGACTATAGTGGATGCAAGCCGGTCTGCACTCGTTTCCCCAAAGCTCCCTCCACTCCACAAAGACAGAAAGGAGAAAGCTCCATTGGCACCTGCCATGCCAGGGACTCATCCTACCTCTCCTCATGCTAAGGATAACCAGCCCTCTGAGGTATGGAGCCACAGCATGGCAGCTACATGTGATGCAAAGAGCAGGAGTGAAACCAGGAGG
>NW_010211954.1:0-219 GCF_000695765.1 Mesitornis unicolor
GTTTAATGTGGATTTTGGGGTCATTTTGGGCTGTTTTGTGGTCAAAATGTGGATTTTGGGGTTTTTTTTCTGGTCAAAATGTGGATTTTTGGGTCACTTTGGGGTCATAATGTGGATTTTGGGGTCATTTTGGGGTAACTTTGGGGGTTTAAAGTGGATTTTTGGGTCATTTTGGCCGTTTTGGGGTTAAAATGTGGATTTGGGGGTCATTTTGGGGGT
>NW_010211955.1:0-219 GCF_000695765.1 Mesitornis unicolor
ATAAAATACGCTCGCAGCAGAATCATATTCTCCCCATTAAAGTTTCAGAAGAGAAATACAGGTCCCATCTGCCTGTTTAGCAAAGCAGGGCAGTACACGACCGTTTCTTTCTTTCTTTATTTTTTTCCTCCAAATCTGCTTTATGGCAGGAGTTTTCTCTTTTAGGACCGGCCGTTTATTTCATTTTCTCATTTCGCAAGCAGCCTCCTCTGTATTCCC
>NW_010211956.1:0-219 GCF_000695765.1 Mesitornis unicolor
CTGGGAGCAGGCACAGAGCATCGCTGCACCCCAAGGGATCCAGGAACCAATTGTGGAGGCCTGGGATGCAGAGCCAGGAGCCAGCACCGAGCATCACTGCATCCTGAGGGATGCAGGAACCAACTGTGCAGCCTTGGGCCACAGAGGCAGGAGCATTGCTGCATCCCTTAGGATGCAGGAACTGACCACAGCCCTGGGATGCAGAGCTGGGACCAGGCA
>NW_010211957.1:0-218 GCF_000695765.1 Mesitornis unicolor
GGGAAAGAGGATTTTGTTCTTTAATGAGAAAGTACTCTCTGCTAAAGATGATTTTTTTGTTTCTAAAAAACCAAGTTGTTAGGGGTTGTTTGGTTTTGTTTGTTTTTAAATCTGAGACCAGCAGTACCATGGTTATTTTAGCACCACAGCCTTCCCTTCAGTCCTTAGTTGCAGTGCTGACAATGTGCTTTTCAGTTTCAGGAAATTTAAAAACCAAA
>NW_010211958.1:0-219 GCF_000695765.1 Mesitornis unicolor
CAGATATTTGCACCAGTCCAGGATACAATGCTCATTTCTGAAGTCATCTTCCCAGATGAAAACTGTCTAGGCAAAAACTCTTTCAAATTTTCTCCTGTTTTATCCTCCTATTATTTTATTTTTTGTATTCAGATATCTCTCACATTCACGATTGCTGCTTTGAGTGTCAGATAATTACAACTTCCTTTTCTTTCATTAGGCTTATAGTCTCTTTAGAAA
>NW_010211959.1:0-219 GCF_000695765.1 Mesitornis unicolor
CTCCTTCTTTCTCCACACATCCCTGCTTCTGCTGCTCTTTTCCCAGGTTTCCCAGGCTCTATGGGGATGGGATCTGCAGCAGCCACTCAGCAACTGACTCTGCAGGTCCTCCTATGCAGATGGGTTCATGGGGGAAGGTGCCCAAGCCCCCTTCAAACCTGTCAGCTTCTGGACAATGTGTCCACTGGAGGGGATAAACCTGGCTCTCTGTTAAAGTCA
>NW_010211960.1:0-219 GCF_000695765.1 Mesitornis unicolor
AATTTCCCCACAAAACCCCTTAATTTCCACCCAGACCCCATAATTTCCACCCAAACCCCCTTAATTTCCACCAAAACCCCTTAATTTTCACCCAAAACCCTTAATTTCCACTCAAAACTCCTTAATTTCCCCCCAAAACTCCTTAATTTCGCCACAAAACCCCATAATTTCCACCCAGACCCCCTTAATTTCCCCCAAAACTCCTTAATTTCCACCCAA
>NW_010211961.1:0-219 GCF_000695765.1 Mesitornis unicolor
CACAACATGTAGCACAATTTCAATTTCATGTTAGAAATAAAAATTTGTGACTAGAAAATGAGTCAAAAGGCAGGGTCAGAGAGTCTGGGGTCTGTCAATGATGGACTGATTACAAAATCGAAAGGTATTGAATTTCTTTCCCTTAGCTAGTTATCAGTAGCAACCTTTCCCATGCCATAACCAAGGCTGGGGAGGAACATCTCTGCTAACAGCGCTAGC
>NW_010211962.1:0-218 GCF_000695765.1 Mesitornis unicolor
CCAAAACAGAGCCCTGAGGAACACCACTTGTCACTAGTCACCAACTGGATTTAGTAATAGTAATCTTTCATGAAAGATTAGTAATAGTAATCTTTATTAATAGTAATCTTTCATGCCCACCACTACTCTTACTTTGAGATTGATGTGAATCATAAGAGTGTTGTTACCAGTGCTAAGTTAGAGATACTGATTATTTTATTTTATTTTATTTTATTTTA
>NW_010211963.1:0-219 GCF_000695765.1 Mesitornis unicolor
ACAATTTTTACTGATTTTTATCCATTTTGGTCATTATCTTTGCTTTGGCACAGCACCAGCTGCATTTTTGGGCACCACTGCTGCAGAGGATGCTTGTCCTCAAGCCAGACTTTGGGGGTGCAGGTCTGTGCCCATGCCAAGCACCCAGTTTGAACCCAGTGTCAATGGGTGAGGGTTGCATGGCACCGGGGCCAGGTAAGGACCCAGCAGGACCCGATT
>NW_010211964.1:0-219 GCF_000695765.1 Mesitornis unicolor
AAAATCTTCCAGAAAGGAAAACAGTTAGGGGAAAGAGAGAAGTAGGCAAACAAACAGATTTATTATTTAAAAGTATTAAAAGATCTGGAGTGATTTTGAGACAAGGGCCTCATTTTACTTGGCTGAGCTGAAATGGCTATCAAGGAGCTGCCACATGGCCCTTCACTTAAACTGCACACAAAGGCAATAGCTATCAAGAAGATAATATTCACTGATAAA
>NW_010211965.1:0-219 GCF_000695765.1 Mesitornis unicolor
GCAGGAACATCCCTACCCCAACTTCAATAATCATCCAGTAACTCACAAGCCTATGCCAAAGACCACCAGCACTTCTAAAACCAACTCAGGGTCACAGGCCTTGAGCCACTTTATTGCCGAAAGCAGGAAAAAAAGAAAAGGAAGAAAAAAGCAGTTTGCTGCTGTACAAAGACATTACACGGCATGCGGACTATCTTGATCAGAACTGGCTCAGGTAGT
>NW_010211966.1:0-219 GCF_000695765.1 Mesitornis unicolor
GTTCTATTTAGCTCAAACCAGGACAACAAGGTTTATTATGAGGGCCTGATAAGCACATTTTTATGCATATCATCTCTGTGGAGCATGATCATGCCATGCTCTTCTAAATAAATAGGTCTTTTTGTGTGGTCCTAATATATTTGTAATCCAACAGTGATCTAGCTCTGATTAATAAGTCAATTTATAAATATTAGTGAAGGTCTTGGCCATGTTTAATTT
>NW_010211967.1:0-219 GCF_000695765.1 Mesitornis unicolor
TGAGCCCTAGACTTGCTAAGCCCTAGACTTGCTAAGCTCTAGACTTGCTGAGCCCTAGACTTGATGAGTCCTGGACTTGCTAAGCCCCGCACTTGCTGAGATTCAGATTTGCTAAGCCTATAGGCCCTTATAGCCTATTCTTATAGGCCCTCTGGGGTGATTGGGGTCTTGGGGGTGGAAAGTTTGTTTTTTTGTGGTGTTTTGTTGGTTTTTTATTAA
>NW_010211968.1:0-219 GCF_000695765.1 Mesitornis unicolor
AGCAGATCAACACTCCCTCCCAACTCAGTGCAAATGTGTGAAAATAATAATGATAATTGGGAACCTTGAGAGAGACTGGGTGGTAATATCTTACCTGTTGAAAACAACTGGTCCAGCAGCTTGCAGTAGGAGTTTTAGAAGCAGCAATTTGGCTCTCTTGCCTAGAAACAAGATGTAACTCACAGGGGTGAGAAACTGCAGCAATGGGGGACTGGAAGG
>NW_010211969.1:0-219 GCF_000695765.1 Mesitornis unicolor
GTCCACAGCCTTCCCCTAGTCCACCAAGCAGATGTAGAAATCTGCATTTCTACATCTTCCTTTCTGTAGATGGCTAATCAAAGATGAAATTATTAGAGAGATGCATTTTCAGTAAAGAAAGGACATCTCCTTTCTCCTGGCCCTGCCAGGTCAGGCCGGGCTGGGCTGGGCCGGGCTGGGCCGAGCTGGCCCTGCCCCAACTTAAGCTTAAGCCCTGCT
>NW_010211970.1:0-216 GCF_000695765.1 Mesitornis unicolor
CCTGAGAATCATAGGATTCACAAGTTTCCACAAAAGACATTCCTCATGACTTCTGTACTTGGAAGTACCACGGGTAAATTTGCAGAGTCTCCATTTCAAGAGGTCACAAAGTGAAGCCAGCCTTGCCTTTCCCTCCATAACACAATAATGAAGCAATGCAACACTTCAAACACATGAAAAAATACTCCACCCTCATCAGAGAGCTGACCTCAATGT
>NW_010211971.1:0-219 GCF_000695765.1 Mesitornis unicolor
CTTTATCCATGTAAAATAGCTATTTATTGAACTTTACTTTGAAAAGCTGGACTTACTTATTTTTCTCTCAGTTTAAACATTTAAATGGAGAACTTATTGCTGTTTATTAAAAGAATTGCGTTTTGAAAGTCAGCATGAAGATAACAGGATTGCAACCATATGAAGAAATCACATTGCCTTGGTTCTTAGATGGTGAAGCACAATTCTTATAACAAACTG
>NW_010211972.1:0-219 GCF_000695765.1 Mesitornis unicolor
GGTGTGCAGGCAGCCAATTTCAGGGTTAAAACTTCAATATGTACAGCCATGGAAAATAATCCACATTTTAATGACCTATTACTATGTTCAAATAAATTAAAGGACAAATTTAGAAACCGGAACCTTTTGGAATTCATGAGAAAAAGAGACAAATACTGAAAACAGTAGGCTTATTCATTCTCTCACAGAAGTCACTCAAAGTTTCACCACAGGCTTCCC
>NW_010211973.1:0-219 GCF_000695765.1 Mesitornis unicolor
GCTGTGGGAGTAGCTGAGTGTTTTCTGAGACCACAAAGTGGGCACCTGAATCTTATCCATCATTTCTTTCTTTCAGACTTGTCTGCTTCTCTCTATCTCTGAGCCTTATGTCAAGGCCAAGTGAAGTGTTAATTACTTTTAATTACAATTGCTGTCATGCTAGAAGTGACATTAGGGCTTTCTCTTAAGTCCTTTCTACTTGTTCCCAGCTGTGCCTCT
>NW_010211974.1:0-219 GCF_000695765.1 Mesitornis unicolor
CTAGAGCAAGTGGAGTTGGTGGTAATCCCATGGGAGGAAAATACAACACTGTTTCCAGATTCTTTAGGTTTAAAGATATAAATTGTTCATTCAGCACAGGACTGCAAGGGGTGAGCTCTGAATCTGACATTTCCCCTGTCCTCGTTGATTAACATCAGATGAATACATCAGTGTATGCACGTGTTCTTCAACATCTCCAATATAGCTTTGTTTTGAAAA
>NW_010211975.1:0-219 GCF_000695765.1 Mesitornis unicolor
AGAAATAGCCAGAGCCTATACAATTTTTTAATAAAACCAAACACCAACAGAACTATGCCTTTCCTATTTCACATACTGCTTCAGGCAAAAGAAACTTCAGAGCAATAATTAGGTTTTGAAAAATAGTTGCAGTATTTTATATTCTTATTGTCACATAAGTCTTTCATGAATTGCCCATAATTAACACATTTTTCAAGTATCAATACCTGTTCTTCCATT
>NW_010211976.1:0-219 GCF_000695765.1 Mesitornis unicolor
TGCAGGGTGCTTGGACCAGATGACCTTTAAAAGGTCCCTTTCTACAATGCTGTGATTTTGTGCGCTACGGATGATTACAACTCTTCAACCACACACACTGATACACGCTCACAGCAAAGATCAGAAGTGTACTTAAGAAGCAGACAAATGAAAGATCTTTTAGTAATTTGATTGTGGAATTTAAATTAACTGCAATGAAATGGTCTACAGAAAATAGGG
>NW_010211977.1:0-219 GCF_000695765.1 Mesitornis unicolor
ATAATGTCTTATGTACTGCCCTTCTTATCTTCCTCTGAAGTCAGTAATATTAAAATCTGCCTTTTGAAATTAAGAAGCCAACAGCATTATGAATGTACTGTTATTTTGTCAAACACAGATATGGCTGCATTTTCTCTGCCATGCTAATGTTTCACTATCTTTGCATGGCTTATGGGCCAGATAACTATTACGTACAAATAGAAAGGAAATTGCTTCTAT
>NW_010211978.1:0-219 GCF_000695765.1 Mesitornis unicolor
GTAATGCAGGGTGCACTGTGGGGGGTGCAGGGTGTGCCATGGCAAAGTGGGGTCTATCAGGCTGATGTGGGGTGATGCAGGGTGCACCACAGCAAAGTGGGCTGCATGAGGATGATGCTGGGTGCACCAAGGCAATGTGGGGTGCACCATGGTGATGCAAAGTACACCATAGCAATGTGGGGTGCATCAGGGTGATGCAGGGTGCTTCAGGATGATGTG
>NW_010211979.1:0-219 GCF_000695765.1 Mesitornis unicolor
AGCCTATTTACCAACCACCTCAACTAAAGAGCTCAGACAGGAGGGAGGTCAGCTGTCAGAAAGATCCCAACATTAAGAGGTGATGTACGATGCCCATTGATTCAGCACTTCCTTCCCTAACTCAAGAATTACAAACACGGCTCAATAACAGGTCAGATACTTTCTGGACAGTCTCCACTGGCCTTAAAGACAGTACCTGACACAGAGTAAAGGGCTGAA
>NW_010211980.1:0-219 GCF_000695765.1 Mesitornis unicolor
TATTTGAAGCACATGCCTTTTATTGCTGATTGAAGTTACACATGAAAAAGAAATAAAATAGAATTATTTTATATTTCTACTGTGCTTTCACACAGAAATGAGTCACAGCAAGTTTAAGAAATTGCTGTCATACAATGAGGTCTCAGGAAGTCTTATACTTTTCTTAAATGGAGACTGAAGGCTACTGCAGAGTAAGAGTAATGTCCAGTGATGAACCAG
>NW_010211981.1:0-219 GCF_000695765.1 Mesitornis unicolor
TTCCCTATGGGAGATCTCTGTTAGTTTGTTCCTATCAAAGGTTGTTCTGTCAGGAACCACTCTTACAAGCTGCCAAATTTCAATGGAGTCAGAAGACATTTGCCAGTTATAAACCAGACTTTCAAGAAAAGTATTTTGCTGCATTTCTTGTAACGAAGATGAAAGAAGGATGCAAAATCTCTAAGGAAATGCCATTGAAGGAACCTGCTATCATCTGTG
>NW_010211982.1:0-219 GCF_000695765.1 Mesitornis unicolor
AATTCACTTTGTTGTCATTGATTTGGGTGCATGGGGGCAAAAACACCCAAACCTAGGCCAAGGAAACACCCAAACCCCCACCGGGGAAAGAAACACCCAGACCCTGGCCAGGGAAAGAAAACACCCAGACCTCAACCAAAGATACACCCAAACCCGGGCCCGGGGAAAAAACACCCAAACCCGGGCCCGGGAAAAAAACATCCAGACCCCGGCCAGGGA
>NW_010211983.1:0-219 GCF_000695765.1 Mesitornis unicolor
GGGGACATGAACATCCTGGGGCACCACGAGCATGAAGGGGGGACCACAGGCATCCTGAGGTCCCGCAGCACCAGCACCGCTCACCTCCGCCATCTCGATTTTGCCGTCCGCGTTCTTGTCGTACTTGTGCATGAACTCCTTCATCTTGTCACCCAAGTTGTCGTTCTTGGAGTCCTGGAGACCAGGAGAAGGGATGGAAGTGTTTAACAACCCCACGCC
>NW_010211984.1:0-219 GCF_000695765.1 Mesitornis unicolor
GTCCTCACTGCTGAGTCCTTTCTTGGAAGCACCTTTCCACCCATGCATGTCCAACCGACATCGACTTGTTCTCCTCAACTGAAATCAACACAAGCCCATTTTGGGTGGGTTTCTGTTTCCAGATGGATGCCCCTGCTTCCCAAATCCACTCCTGCTTCTGCCTGGCCACACGATATAACCCGAACCCGCTCAGAGATGTTGAAAATTTGCCCTTTGCTC
>NW_010211985.1:0-219 GCF_000695765.1 Mesitornis unicolor
GCGTAGCCAGAGAATACAAGGAGCTCCCTGTTCCCTGGTTGTCCGACAGCTGAAGGCAAAGAATAGACTTTTTCATTGAATGGATGTTTGTATTTTTTTGCCCAAAGCTCTAGTGTAAAATACACTTAGAGGCAATAGCTTGCATGTCTTTCAAAGCTCTTTGGCCCTCTGGAAGTATTTAAATTTATTTTGTAAAAGAAGTGCTTACGTTGCTCATGG
>NW_010211986.1:0-220 GCF_000695765.1 Mesitornis unicolor
CACGTAGGGCCCCACCAGGACGTAGCTCTCGCCCCACTCGTCGGCCGTCACCCGCGCCTTGGTCTGCAGCACCGTGTAGATCCCGCCCACTGCCGGCCGTCCCAGCATGCACCGGGGCGGCCGTCACCCACAATGCACCGGGACACGTGGCAGCCCACAATGCCCCGGGGCTCGCGCCAACCCACGGCGCGCTAGGCCTCATATCGACGTACGACGCGCT
>NW_010211987.1:0-220 GCF_000695765.1 Mesitornis unicolor
GGGGCTGGCACGCTGGCAGGTCACCAGCGGGACAGGCAGCCGCACAGGCAGAGACCCAGGCCCTGGCTACAGGCGGGTCACCGTGCTGGCGCTAGGGCTAAGCAAGCGGCTTTGCTGCGCCCTTGCAAAGGAGGGGCAAGCCCAGACTCCCCGTCCGCTCGCGGTCTCCGAGGGGATCCCCCTGTTGCTGCACAGCGCCGCCCTTTCCCTCCTGGGAAGT
>NW_010211988.1:0-220 GCF_000695765.1 Mesitornis unicolor
TCTGAAATTAATGATTGAACTTTATGTCTCTTTAGCCAAGCTTTTGTTGTGTTTCTCCACAGCTTTCATAGAGGTTTTTAAAGAGCTGAGCTTTGGTATCTTTAGTTCAGTCATAAATGCTGCCAGTTCCTGAGAGCACTTCCAAGTTCCTACACTTCAGTAATTACCTGGAAGCAAACAGCAATGCTAATGTTTCTGAATCTTGGCAAGATTTATTCCT
>NW_010211989.1:0-219 GCF_000695765.1 Mesitornis unicolor
CGTCTCCTGCAGAAGCCTGAAGGGAAGCGCCCAGGATGGGGTCGGCTCCACGGGGAACTTCCTGGAGAAGCTGGCGCCCCTCAGCAGAGGCCTCCAGCCCCAGCCCTACCAGGACTCGGACAGCCTGCGGAAACTGCTCAGGAAAGAGCTGGAGAGCCTGAGGGTGAAGCTGTCCCCGTACGTGGACGAAGCCCACCACAAGGTGGGCAAGCAGCTGGA
>NW_010211990.1:0-219 GCF_000695765.1 Mesitornis unicolor
GCTCATGGTCACCCTGCTGTCCACCAGGACCACCACGTCACTTTCCCTTGAGCTCCTCTCCAACAGGTCTGTCCCCAAACTATTCTGTTACACAGCGTTGTTCTTTCCCAAATGTGAGATTCTACATTTGCCTTTGTTTTATTTTGTTAAATTTTTCCCGTCCAACTCTCCAGACTGTCCAGGTCTTGCTGAATGGCAGCATGGCCTTCTGGAGTGTCA
>NW_010211991.1:0-220 GCF_000695765.1 Mesitornis unicolor
CTTGCCAGCCCGGCCAGACTCAGTAGCTGCTCCCAGTCGCGGTGCCCAACCCTTTCCCGACGGCGAAGCTCCACGGCCGGGCTTCACTCGTCCTCCTCTCCGCCCTCAGCCGCCTCCTGCACCATCTGCCCTAAACCAAGATGGCGCGCTTGCCTCTAGTGGACGGCTTGGCGGCGACTTCATGACGTCACTCGCTGCCCTCCCTTAAAGTGGCGGCGGC
>NW_010211992.1:0-220 GCF_000695765.1 Mesitornis unicolor
CATTGGGGACACTGGGGATGTTGGGGACATTCGGGACATTGGGGGGACACTGGGGATGGTGGTGCCCTCAACCCTCCCCTGTCTCTGCTCCACAGCCCTGTGGGGGGCTCTGCCAGGGGACAAAGTGGCCCCATGGCACCTGATGCGGTGGCCCCAGCACCTGGTGGCCCTGGCTGGGATGTCCTCAAGCCTTGGCCATGGCATCCCTGGCCATAACGGC
>NW_010211993.1:0-220 GCF_000695765.1 Mesitornis unicolor
CAGGATCAAGAGATGGCTCACGACTTCTTGATGCTCCTCGTTCCTCTTCTGCGTCTCCTCATCGCTGCTCCTCTTGTGTCATCTGTGCAGATAACACATTAGTGCCTGCTGACGAGTAAATCTTTAGCAGAGTTAAGTAATCTTTCAGAATTAAATCAGTCTTTCCGAAGGAGGAAACCACAAGGTCATAGATTATTTTTCATGTGTCAAGGGGTGACCC
>NW_010211994.1:0-219 GCF_000695765.1 Mesitornis unicolor
CAACATTGCCATCGTGCACGTCCCTCGCTGGAAAGCAAGTGGGAGAAAAACCTGAAGTTGTTCTGAAATACGACAGCTGGTAACTACACAAAATGGCCAGGACGCTTGGTCCTTGGCAGATGTGGGAAAGCACTTCTGATGCCTGCTGTAAGAAAGAGAAGAGACAGAGGGCACACCATGCTGTAGGAAGCCAGGAGTACTGTCAGGAAGGCTGAGGCT
>NW_010211995.1:0-219 GCF_000695765.1 Mesitornis unicolor
CTGAAATACCGGAATTCAATTCACAGTCTTTGCCAAAGCTCTATTTTTATTTTGTCTTCATCTGATGTTACCAAGGTTGTTCATGTTCCAAAAATGGATGAGTTTTTAGCGGTAGTTAGCAGTTGGTAATAGAAGTCAAGAAGACTGAGGCTTTTAACACATTCAGAATGTTTAATTTCCCCTCCATCTGATGATAATAATTTAACATGTAAAAAAAAA
>NW_010211996.1:0-219 GCF_000695765.1 Mesitornis unicolor
ATTTCAAAATTTTTAATTCTTTACTAGCTGTTAATTTTGCACTGCCTGATTAAGGATTTTCAGCCTTTGCAGGGTGCAGCTTCAGAGCAGATATGCTGCTGATCTGGACCAGCTGGGGAAGATTCCTTCTCCCACAGTATGACAAGGAACTTATATGCTACCTCAGATACTGCTCTCTAGAAGGCTACGTTCACTTAGTGAAAACCTTTTTTCCAGCAG
>NW_010211997.1:0-219 GCF_000695765.1 Mesitornis unicolor
AAATGAGTGAAATATCACTTGTAAAACGAGGTGTACTTCACATAACTTTTTAACCTGTCAAAACATAAATGAATATTGTAGGGGCAAAAAGGTGAGGATGAAGTGAGTGGCAACTGGTATTTTGTACAGAATTTTGTATCAAGGTGTGTGTAACTCATTGGTCTTGGAAACACATTCCTGGGAAACATGCTTTTATTTGGTTTTGGTGGCTTTTTAGGG
>NW_010211998.1:0-219 GCF_000695765.1 Mesitornis unicolor
TGCCCTGCCCATGTAACAACATTGGAGGCACGCTTTTCGCCAGAGGCTGTTTCTCTGGGATTCGCCTCCCTTTAGCGGGCTCTGTTTGCCGAGGGGGTGGGGGCCACTCATCAGGGGGGTTTCTGCTGGTTTGCCGGGCTCTATCAGTGCCCGGATCGGTCCATCCCATTTCATGCCCGTGTGCAACAATATCGTGCAGCACTTCAGCCCAGGTCAGGA
>NW_010211999.1:0-219 GCF_000695765.1 Mesitornis unicolor
AGACTGGGATTAATTTTTGATTATGAAATATATGAACAGCAATTTTCAACTTTTAATGAAGAGAGGATGTGGACACCCCAATTAATATAATTTCTAAGTCTCTCCATCATATTTCAAGACACAGATGACAGATCACAAACAGCTGTTCGGGTCACACACAAGCTAATGTGGGAGTGCCACCTAAAGGAAAGTGCACTAGGATGGGACTTGAGAGAGGTA
>NW_010212000.1:0-219 GCF_000695765.1 Mesitornis unicolor
ATCTGTCTGTCCTTTGGGAACAGGTCATTATTTCATCTCTGATAAGGCTGGTGGAGAGCTCTGGATATGGATGAGGATACATAGAGATTCCTTCCCCTGCCTGAAATGGGGAACATGGCAGCTTGCCATAAAGATACGGGAAAATAGGAGCTCATACAGTGGTAAGAAAGAAGTAAAGAGAGATCTAGAAATGAGGAGAAGGGAAGGACATTTTTAGGA
>NW_010212001.1:0-219 GCF_000695765.1 Mesitornis unicolor
CACCAAGCTAGTCACCTCATTGCAGAAGGCTACCGGCTTGGTTAAGCGTGACTTCTCCTTCGTAAATCCCATGCTTACTACTCCCAACCACCTTCCTGTGCTCCCTTTAGCTTGGAAGACTACTTCCAGCATAGCATGTTTTGCTCTGTCATCTTCCCAGGGACTGGGGGGAGGCTGACCATCCTGTGAGCTCCCTTTCTTTTCTTGTTGCTCTTGCAA
>NW_010212002.1:0-220 GCF_000695765.1 Mesitornis unicolor
GCCAGCAGCGCCCTGCCCATGAGGAGATCCTACCCAGCCATCTGACCCCAGCTCCCAGTGTGCCACCAGCACCCCAGCCTCTCCAGGGCATAACCCAGCCCTGGCCCTGCCCCATGGGGAGGGAGTGCGTAGAACCAGCGCCCACCTTCCTGCAGGGTTTGGCACACGCCCTGTTGGGCGTCCTCAAGCACAATTCTCAGGCTTTTCTCCATTTTCTTTG
>NW_010212003.1:0-219 GCF_000695765.1 Mesitornis unicolor
AAATGATTTAAAACAACTTGGATACATTAGGGAGCTCGGTATTTGGCTACCACATGAGCTCAAAGACGTTCATCTCGCTAAGTGTGTCAACACCTGCGATTCTTTTTTGAAACACGAAGAAAACTGTCCACTTTTGACACCTATGATAACAGACACTGAAAAAGGGGTTGTCTGCACCAACGACAAACGAGAGAGATCATGGAGCAAGCATGATGGACC
>NW_010212004.1:0-220 GCF_000695765.1 Mesitornis unicolor
CTTCAGCCCAGAGGCCTTCACTGCCATCTACGCTCTCCTGGGGTGGCTGATGGTGGTGTTTCTCTACTGCCTCATGGTGACCCTGAGAAAGCCCTGGGTAGGAGTCAGTGGTGGTGTGAGCCCAGCCCTGGCCAGCAGGGTGGGGGTCAGCAGGGACCTGGGAACAGGCCCAGGGGTGGGCTGCAGGGGTCCTACCTGGCAGGGGAGGGCATTTCCCAGC
>NW_010212005.1:0-220 GCF_000695765.1 Mesitornis unicolor
TTCTCCCTGTGAAAAGGTGCCAGGGCCTTTACCCCAAATGAAATGCATCCACACTAATGCACGCAGCATGGGCAATCGACAGGATGAACTGGAAGCCACTGTGCACTGGGGTACCTACGATATCGCTGCTCTCATGGAAAGATGGTGGGGCGATTCACACCACCGGAGTGCTGCCGTAGATGGTATAAGCTCTTCAGAAGGGACAGACAAGGAAGGAGAG
>NW_010212006.1:0-220 GCF_000695765.1 Mesitornis unicolor
GAAGCTCAAATAAAGTCCTTTTAACTGCATTTATGTGATATTTTTGTCGTAAATAGGAATCCTATGCGACAAAGGCTCTCATTGCCTTTGTAATGCTGCAGATCTGAACGTCTCCCACATCATTTCAATACCACTCTTTTTAAAACAAGGACTGAAAACTTGATAAACTCCTGTCATTGTTTTCCAGCTTGTGGGAATACATTCCTCTGAAGTAGTCTGT
>NW_010212007.1:0-220 GCF_000695765.1 Mesitornis unicolor
CCCCCTTCCCCCCAAACCCCCCGTTAACCCAAACCCGAGCCCTGGGCCACCTTGTTGGGGTCGAAGACGGGGACCACCACGGCCTTGAAGGGGCTGCCGGGGATGTGGCGGTCGGCGAAGAGGATGTTGATGGCGTAGTCGCCGGGCGCCGTGGGGAGGTAGGAGACGGCGCAGGAGCCGTCGCCGTTGTCCTGGCACTCGATTTTGGCCTCGCACGGCC
>NW_010212008.1:0-220 GCF_000695765.1 Mesitornis unicolor
GAAGAAGCCGGTGCAGGTGAGGGACTTAGGGGGACGTGACCCCTTCTCCCGGGCCCTGCCTGTGCCATCCCAGGCCACCGGGGCTGCCGTGTCCCTGCCCACGGCGCAGGAGGAGCGGGACCCCTCCTCTGATGACCCCTTTCTCATAGGCCCCACGGATGGGCACCTTCATGGGGGTCTACCTGCCCTGCCTCCAGAACATCTTCGGGGTCATCCTCTT
>NW_010212009.1:0-220 GCF_000695765.1 Mesitornis unicolor
CCCCTCAGGACCCCAATTTCCCTGACATTTAGACCTCTTGATCTTTGACCCCGACCCCTCACCTTTGACCTTTGGCTCATGACCTTTGACTCTTGACCTCTGATCCTCGACCCTGAACCTTGACCTCTGACCTTTGATCCTCGACCACTGACCTCTGACCCTGAATCCCTGATCCATTACCTTTGACCCTGGACCCTCGACACCCTGACATCTGACCTTT
>NW_010212010.1:0-220 GCF_000695765.1 Mesitornis unicolor
AATACAGAGAAGTTGTCCAAGCAGCCAGGGAACAGGTTAGGAAAGCTAAAGCCCTGATAGAACTGAATCTGGCCAAGGGCAACAAGAAAAGCATCTACAGGTATGTCAGTGATAAAAAGAAGGCTAGAGAAAGTGTGAGCCTTCTCTGGAATGAATAAGGAGACCTGGTTGCTTGGGATATGGAGAAGGTTGAGGTACTCAGTGACTTTTTTGCCTCAGT
>NW_010212011.1:0-220 GCF_000695765.1 Mesitornis unicolor
AGCCATTGCTAATTCATGACCTTGGCGTGGTATCTAAGTTAAAGGCAGTGGCAAAAGGGAAAAAAACCTAAATCTTCATAGAATAACAAAATCATTACGATTGGAAGAGACCTTTAAAATCATCAAAGTCCAACCATCAATGAAACCCCACCATGGCCACTAAATCATGTCCCAAATTGTCTTCAATGCCATTAAAATAGCCAGTGGGTAGCAATCCTCC
>NW_010212012.1:0-220 GCF_000695765.1 Mesitornis unicolor
TTTCTTGAAAAGTTCAATGTGTTTCCAAATTTTTTTTGGTCACACAGCCAGAGAAATGCAAGAGGTTTTCTTTAATTATTGCACAAAAATAAACTAGAGTTAATAGAATCAGTTCCACTTCTGTAGTCTTAAACAAGAATTTGTTTGCCTCCCCAGTTTTTAGTTTCTGCGTGTTTTATGCCAAGACAGCTCATTTAAAAAAATTAAAACCATTTGTTTT
>NW_010212013.1:0-220 GCF_000695765.1 Mesitornis unicolor
TTTTTGGACACAGACTTTTTGCATACCATTGATTCATTGGTGTATTAATGCACTTATATTCCCAGCTTTAAGCTAACATACAGTAAATAAATACACAGTCCAAGGAGGGAGCGGGGGGCCGGGGCGAGGAAGAGGAGGAGGAGGAGGAGGCCGGAGCAGGGGAAGGGGCTGCTGGAGTTACTGGTATCCCAGTGCGGAGGCTGAAGTTAGTCTTTGGCCG
>NW_010212014.1:0-220 GCF_000695765.1 Mesitornis unicolor
TGAGAGCATGTTAATTTTACCTAGAACAAACTGAGAACTTTGCTTCTGGCTATGGCATTGTCTGAACCATTTCAGCCATGTGGATATCAAAACCCAAACACAGAACTTTGTATTTCAGCTGTATTCCAAAAGATGGAGAAAGATGTAATTTTCTATTATTTCTGGTATGATACCAAAGAAATGAAACATTTTTTTCTCTTAAGCTGGTAGGTGCAGTAAA
>NW_010212015.1:0-220 GCF_000695765.1 Mesitornis unicolor
TTGGAGAAGTCCTGAGGGTTTTCTGCAAGGTTCTGAGCACCCCAGCTGGTATCAAGAGGGATGAAAACTAGTAGATTTGGCCCACAGTGCTTTTAAATCCACCGTGAAATCATGGTTGGTTGTTCAAGCCTACTTACATTACACTTGCTCTGTAATTGCTTTCAAATCACCTTTAGAAGTTTGGAATGAAACACGCTACAAAAGTGAAATATTGATATTA
>NW_010212016.1:0-220 GCF_000695765.1 Mesitornis unicolor
CATGGCACCCACAACGTCCCCATCCCATGGGGCTCCCCACAGCCGGCTCAGAGGGGTCGGGGGCCCCACACCAAACACAGAGGGGTTGGGGTCCCCCACACCTCACACAGAGGATTTGGGGTCCCCAAACCAAATACAGAGGGGTTGGGGTCCCCACACCCAGCACAGAAGATTTGAGGTCCCCACACCTCACACAGAGGATTTGGGGCTGCCCCACACC
>NW_010212017.1:0-220 GCF_000695765.1 Mesitornis unicolor
AAGCAAAGCCTGCAGTAAGGTTCCTGCCCCTGGGGTGCCTTGCAGGCTTGGGACAAATCAACCCAGGCCCAGCTTGTGGCCAGGCAGGCGGATTCCACCCTCTGCAGACACGGTGTCCTGGAAGAGCCTGGTGGGCAGCCCCTGTGGGATGTGGGCTTCTCCCTGCACTGGGCGCTCCCTGCGTGGCATTGGGGTGTGGACCATCCACTTGAGAGAGGAC
>NW_010212018.1:0-220 GCF_000695765.1 Mesitornis unicolor
ACAATATTGGCACAAAAATACAAATTACTTTGAACAGGCTGTAAATAAAACCAGGTGGAAAATTATATTGTGCCTAACTATCAGAAAAGTGAGATGCAGTCTTTCAATAAAGAAGAAAGTCAGGAAAGTCTCTCTAGTTTTACTGTAAAACTTGACCGACGTATGAAAGATACTGTGTTCATTCTTCTGATAGCAAGAGTTTGCAATTGAACATGCAGAA
>NW_010212019.1:0-220 GCF_000695765.1 Mesitornis unicolor
CTTCTACATCCTCATTTGCCTGGCCCTCAAGATCTAGAACCCAATTTCTATTGTGTAAGGGTAACTGGAAAGGTGAGGGAGGCTGGGAGGAGATTGGTCTGCTGCCCTAAGCAGGGACCTCTTTCCGTTCCCCCTTGTCTCTTAGGTCCCCTCCTTCTGCCTGATGGCAAGGGGGTAGGGGATCCTCTATTTCTTGTGGAGCCTCCATCTGCTGCCTTTC
>NW_010212020.1:0-219 GCF_000695765.1 Mesitornis unicolor
TGGATAGGGCAGGAGCTATCATTTACTGGTAGCAGTCTCAGTGCTAACCCGCTCGTCTTTCTGTGGTGAACAGGTATGCTGTGTCCATGGCAAGAAGAATTGGTGCCAGAGTTTATGCTCTTCCAGAAGATCTTGTGGAGGTGAAACCGAAGATGGTCATGACCGTATTTGCCTGCTTAATGGGCAGAGGCATGAAGCGAGTATAAAAGGGTTGATCCA
>NW_010212021.1:0-220 GCF_000695765.1 Mesitornis unicolor
CACACTGGAGGAAAGGGATGCCATTCAGAGGAACCTTGACAGGCTCAAAAGGTGAGCACTTACAAACTGCATGAAGTCCAACAAGGCTGAGTGAAAGGTCCTGGATCTGGGTTTGAGCAATCCCAAGCACCAATACCAGTTGGATGGAGAAGAGCATCCATCCCTAAGGAAGAGGACTTGGGGGTGTTTTTTGATGAGAAGCTCAACATGAGCTGGCAAT
>NW_010212022.1:0-220 GCF_000695765.1 Mesitornis unicolor
AAGGTCAACCTGAGATTTTTCAAGACTGAATAAATAAACCTGTCA
This sequence comes from Mesitornis unicolor, assembly GCF_000695765.1. Lineage (NCBI taxonomy): Eukaryota > Metazoa > Chordata > Aves > Mesitornithiformes > Mesitornithidae > Mesitornis > Mesitornis unicolor. Next base: position 46 of record NW_010212022.1, read on the forward strand.
GCAATGAGGTTAAGTGGAAAATGCAGTGGGCACCTGCCTTCTGAAAAATCAAACTCTGTTTTGGTCCTTCACAAGGAGCTCCTAAAAATGGGGGAGCTCCAGGAGATTTGTTCCTCTTGAAAAATCTTTCTCTTCAGTTTCTGCTTCCTAGACATGCACAAAAACATGTTACTGG
>NW_010212023.1:0-220 GCF_000695765.1 Mesitornis unicolor
GGGAATGGGGGAGGAAATGGGGGGGAAATGGGGAGAGGGGAAGGGGAAAGGGAAGGGGAATGGGAAGGGGAAAGGGGAAGGAAAAGGGATAAGGGGAAAAGGAAAAGGGAAAACAGGAAGGAAAAGGGGAAGAGGCAAAAAGGAAGAGGGAAAGGGAAGGGAAGAAGGGAAAAGGGGAAGGGAAGGAGAAAAAGGGACAGGGAAAGGGAAAAGAGGAGGG
>NW_010212024.1:0-220 GCF_000695765.1 Mesitornis unicolor
ATAAGGTCCCCCTGGAGCCTGCTCTTCTCCAAGCCGAACAGCCCCAACTCTCTCAGTTGGTGTGTATACCATACGTATTTTTACTCCATTGTCAGGTGGAGAGCTCAACATTTAAGATACCAGGGAAGAAAAAGCCACAGTTGTAACTAAGTGAAACCCATAAGTGTTGAATGCATGTTTTAAGTGAGCTGAACATTTCTTTTTAAGCTCCTATTTATCT
>NW_010212025.1:0-220 GCF_000695765.1 Mesitornis unicolor
GTTCTGCTTTTTAATTTTATTTTACTGAGCCATACTACACACCTAGTATTATTTCCATATGCTGCTAAATTTCACGAAGGAATGAAGAGTAGTGGTGGATAAAGCGTGAGATCTCTGACAGAATGCTGAATATCTGTTAAAATCAACAGTGTTCCAAGATACATATATACATTTACCAACTGTGAGATGTGGAAATTGGCTTTGCTCAAGCTGGTGAGGC
>NW_010212026.1:0-220 GCF_000695765.1 Mesitornis unicolor
GTTTCAAAGTTATCTACTCTCAGAATCATTATTATGCTTTAAAATGCTTGCAACTGTGAAAACCCATACACAGATGTTTCCTAATATACAGTGTGTGCCATGGCCAGTTGCATGTGAACGGCAGAAATACGAACTTTTCGAAACAATGCACATTTTGTGGTCAGATTTCTCCAAACTAGTGTATGTCACTACCAAAAGCAGTTTCCTGGCAGAACATAAG
>NW_010212027.1:0-220 GCF_000695765.1 Mesitornis unicolor
TCTGGTATTTTAGACAGCAGTTGGGAAGGAGCGCGTGGGAACAAACACACCACGACCAACACCAACAAACAAAACCCAAAATGTAACAGAAGAGAGAATATATGACTTTCAATGGCTGGCTATACTCATAACATAAGGTCTCTTCCAGTGCCATTCGATAAGAGTCCTTTAGCTGAAGAAAACTTCCACCAAATTCAAAGTATCCATTCACACTTCTGTT
>NW_010212028.1:0-220 GCF_000695765.1 Mesitornis unicolor
AGAACTCGCTATCTGGAAGTTTGCTATTTCCAGTTACATCTAACTAACCACTTTGATCTTGGCCCATCATTGAAAACACAAAGCTTCTCACATCAAGAGATTTAGGAATTCTTCTGGGTAGATGATGGTTTCTCTATACAGTCAATACTAATGTGAAGCCCAGTGAGATCCAGGAAACTCAGAGCATACTTTCTACTTGTGATGAAAAGAGACTCTACTG
>NW_010212029.1:0-220 GCF_000695765.1 Mesitornis unicolor
GCCAAGGCCTTTCCCAACGCCCTGGCCCTGGCACGCACACGCGTGTGAGCACACGCCCCGGCACGGCCCGCACACGCGTGTCCCCTGCCCCTCGGGTCACACCACAGGGGCCAGCGACCGGGAGCTCATCCCTGTCCCACCTTTGCCCCCCCCGAGTCGCTGCCAAGCGAAACCCGGGCGTGTGTTGGCGGAAATAGCGATTTTTGGGGTGAAACGCAGG
>NW_010212030.1:0-220 GCF_000695765.1 Mesitornis unicolor
ATCCCTGTTCCTGGGGGGTCTCTCCCACCCTAACGCCACCGGTCTTGGTGTCCCACCACTGGTCTTGGTGTCCCACCACCGGTCTTGGTGTCCCACCACCGGTCTCGGTGTCTCACCACTGGTCTTGGTGTCCCACCACCAGTCTCGGTGTCTCACCACCAATCTCGGTATCCCACAACCGATCTCAGAGTCCCACCACCAGTTTTGGTGTCCCACCACT
>NW_010212031.1:0-220 GCF_000695765.1 Mesitornis unicolor
TAAGAGACCTGTTGAACTCCATTCATTATGCGTTCCTAAAGTGTTAGCAAAGAGATTTATCAGTCTTTTTAGTGCAGACAGAAATAGTGCTCAAAGTGGGCATGGAGGAAAAAAGTGAGTCAGACTTCCAAATCTGATATGAGTTAAGAGGTATTCTTGCCTAGAAAGCATAAAGCACCTCTCTAAACTTAGGGAGGCAATAGTTCCTGATCCTGCTAAA
>NW_010212032.1:0-220 GCF_000695765.1 Mesitornis unicolor
CCCCCCTTCTTTAAGCAAAAGTTGACATATACAGTGTACTTAGTGAACTCAGGGTGGGGACGGTGTCTTTCCAAGGTAATAGTAGAAATGAAGAACTATCCCAGAGCCCTCATGTCTGAGCCTACTACTTTAACCATGGTGCCATCCTTCTCAAGTGCTGAAAAATACTTTAGCAAGGAAGAGAGTGTGAATGCAGAGAGGACAAGGCAGAAGGACTCAT
>NW_010212033.1:0-220 GCF_000695765.1 Mesitornis unicolor
CAGAGCACAACTTCACAGGAAGCTTTCTGCTTCTGTTATTAAGATGTTTTATACAGTTTGTAGCAGAGTACTCAGATACACTGCCACTCCACAGCAAAGACTGCAGTTGACTTTCATTTAAATGCTTCCAAATTCAATAACCGTTCCCTGAGCAAAACCACTATTGATTTTAGCTGTTACACCTGAAAAAAAAAAGTAAAATCAGAGCATGGTTCATAAA
>NW_010212034.1:0-220 GCF_000695765.1 Mesitornis unicolor
ATTTTAGGCATTAATGGGACCAGCTTGTCACCCCTTGGGGTCCCTGAGGTTGGTCCCTATTGCTGAGCATTTCAGAGCCGCCTTTGCTTCCTTTTAGGTACCAGATTTGGTCACGACGATGCCATAAATGATGCTAAATGACCTCGTGGTAGTCAAGAATCTTGCTGAAATGGGATGAATTTGAGCAAACGCTGCTGGTTATATCCCTAAAACTTCCCAC
>NW_010212035.1:0-220 GCF_000695765.1 Mesitornis unicolor
ACCAGAAAGCATTATTTTAGTAAATAGGCGATGTACATTGTGTCTGACTGACTGTTGACAGTGACCAGGATTTCAGTTTTCAGCCAGATACGTATTTTGTGCATACACATGCAATTTATGTGCCAGCTTTATAGATTAGATTTAGTCATAGCTGCTTCAGGTGTCAATAACAAAAAGAGGTATTTGTTACGAGAGTTTTCTCACGCTCTTCTTTCTTGTG
>NW_010212036.1:0-220 GCF_000695765.1 Mesitornis unicolor
GTGTTGCAGTAGTCACCATGAAAATGAAGATGCTTTTTCCATTTGTGAGAACTTTAGCTACAGCACTGGGAGAAAACAGGAGGAGGGAGAGGAACCTTTCTGGTATTTTAATTTTCACCAAAGGATTATGGGATTCTGTTCCTGTTTGTCTGTTCTCAGTGCACGCACAAGAACAAACTGCAATGACATTGTCTTGAAGTGCAAGCTAGAGAAGAATATT
>NW_010212037.1:0-220 GCF_000695765.1 Mesitornis unicolor
GACTTGAAATCCATATCTCTCTAGGATTTTAACCTGGCTCATTTAATAGTTAGAAACTTGTGTCCTTCTCCAACAGTCCATTGGACATTGAAAAATAATATATAATTGCTTTTTCAAAACTTTTTTTGAATGTTTAATCGGAGAAATAGTTTGAACAGGAGTAAAATATGGGAACTTTTTTAAAATAGCCAGGATCTGAGGTAAAAATACTCTTTTTGGA
>NW_010212038.1:0-220 GCF_000695765.1 Mesitornis unicolor
AATTAACAGCCCCATAAGTTAATTAACAGCACCATAAGTTAATTAAGAGCACCATGGCTTAACTAACAGCACCATAAGATAATTAACAGCCCCATAAGTTAATTAAGAACCCCTATAATTTAATTAACAGCCCTGTAAGTCAATTAACACCTGCCATAAGTTAATTAAAAGCCCCATAAGTTAATTAACAGCCTCATAATTGAATTAACACCTCCCAAAA
>NW_010212039.1:0-220 GCF_000695765.1 Mesitornis unicolor
GTTAAATATATGCATATATGTACACACACTCATTATCTATATTACATATATGCATATATGTGTACACACACTCATTATCTATGTTATATATATGCATAGATACTCGTTATCTATGTTATATATACAGGCATATATGTACACACACTCGTTATCTATGTTATATATATATGCATATATGTATACACACTTGTTATCTATGTTATATATATGCATATATGTA
>NW_010212040.1:0-220 GCF_000695765.1 Mesitornis unicolor
AGGGTCCCCTTTGTTCCCCAGGTGCCCCCAGCTCCCAACGACGCTTGGGTTCCCATCAAAGTCTATGGGTTTCCCTTGGGTTTTTCGGGTTCCCCTTGGGGTTTTTGGGTTCCCATTGGCTTTTCTGCCCCTTCCCCCCGGTTTTTGGGTCCCCCCCTCACCGCGGGGCCGGGGTAGGGGCTGAGCTCGCAGTTCTCGCGCCAGGACATGTTGAGGCTGC
>NW_010212041.1:0-220 GCF_000695765.1 Mesitornis unicolor
TAAAAGAAATTTTAGAATTAGATTGTGGACAGTTAACAGAATCATACACTCTTTATACTTATATTGAGTTATATTATTTTCACAGATACAATTTTTCTATTCTACAGACAACAAGATTATTAAAAGTATTTCTTCTCCTTTTATCTCCATATAGTAAAGTAGTGTCAAAATTAAAATCTTGTGCACCTCCCCACCTTCTGCTGCCATCCAGATTCATGGG
>NW_010212042.1:0-220 GCF_000695765.1 Mesitornis unicolor
ATTTTGGGGTCAAAATGGGCAGTTTTGGGGTGAAATTGGGGGGTTTTGGAGTGAAAATCGAGGATTTAGGGGTGAAAATTGGGGATTTTGGGGTGAAATTGGTGGTTTTTGGGGTTCCCAGGGAGATTTTGTGGTGGTTTAGGGTGGTTTTGGGGTGCAAAGAGGGGGTTTTGGGGTGAAAAGGGGGAATTTTGGGGTGAAATTTGGGGGTTTTGGGGTC
>NW_010212043.1:0-220 GCF_000695765.1 Mesitornis unicolor
GCCCATGGGGGTTGCACTCGATGGTCTTTAAGGTGCCCTTCAACCCAAACCAGTCTGGGATTTGCTGAAATCCAGTATTCAGTAAACATTATTATATGAGTTTTTAGGCTGAACCTCAGTCAGCACCGGAGGCTCATCAGAGCCAGATGGTGAGAAGAAAAGAGGAGCTGGTGAGGGGAGGGAGCCAAGAAGCACCACGCAGGTAAATCCAGTCAGAGAC
>NW_010212044.1:0-220 GCF_000695765.1 Mesitornis unicolor
AGTTCTGTGTTGCCAGGCAAGACCATATATGCTAGAGGTCATACAGAGATAATTTGGGGAAGGGGCTCATGACCACCTTCCCGCACACGATGGCACCTGCACAGTGGACTGTATAAAAAGCACTAACTCAGGAAGCCACATGCGCGCCCATCATCAGAGGATTGCCCTGTCATTATTGTCATCAAGAAATCATTGTGGGATCCAAGGGTGGTGATATCTT
>NW_010212045.1:0-219 GCF_000695765.1 Mesitornis unicolor
ACAATTTTTACTGATTTTTATCCATTTTGGTGGTCATCTTTGCTTTTGGCACAGCACCAGCTGCATTTCTGGGCACTGCTGCTGCAGAGGATGCTTGTCCTCAAGCCAAACTTTGGGGTGCAGGTCTGTGCCCACGCCAAGCACCCAGTTTGAACCCAGTGTTGATGGGTGAGGGTTGCATGGCACCAGGGCCAGGTAAGGACCCAGCAGGACCCGATT
>NW_010212046.1:0-220 GCF_000695765.1 Mesitornis unicolor
CTGATCTGCTGGATCTCACAGGCAATGGGAGTCCAAAAGAAGCAGCAGTGGTGTCATATCATACCTGCTTCTGGTGCTGGTGTGGTAGAACCGAGAAGGATGAAAATACCCATGAGATGGGCAGAGACTGAAATGAGCAGGCAGAGAAATGAAAGAAGCTCAGCCATGAGGAAAGAGAGGTCACACGGTGTTATGGTAAGTGATGACAGCCAAGTGCTGG
>NW_010212047.1:0-220 GCF_000695765.1 Mesitornis unicolor
GAAGGTTACAAGCTAGAACTCATTTGCTCAAATTAAGTATTTTCAGGGTGAAACTTGGAGTAGTCTGAATTTGGCTTCCATTAGGAATGGTTTTGTCCTCATTGAACCCATCCGACAAACCTGGGAAATTTTTAAAAACCCACTATCATCATCTAGGCTGTCTTACAGCAGGTGAGAGGTGATCTGTAGCAAGGCAAGTTTTCAAGTTGGTTCAGAGATA
>NW_010212048.1:0-220 GCF_000695765.1 Mesitornis unicolor
GGGTGTGACTGTGATACGCTGATGAGGTTTCGTGATTAATATAATCAATTATTTGTGTTAGTATATATTTTTATTTACCAGTCCTGGAGTCGCTATAATGATAGTAGAAGCAGCAGTAATAATAATCTCCCTTTAAGTAACTGATTCCAGATTCTAATGTGCTTTTCCGTATTAAAAAAATAAAAAAAATAAACGACAAAAAAACCCAAAAACACAAATA
>NW_010212049.1:0-219 GCF_000695765.1 Mesitornis unicolor
GAAAAGGAAGATTTTTTTCTCTGTATCTCAAATTCTTTCTCTTTTTACTTCATCACAACCACAGTTTTTCAAGGAGGAAGAAATACTGGACAAGGTGGAGGTCTGGGCACGGAAGTACAAAAAAGCTCACCCTGTCTGGTTTGGGAATTTCTCAGTGTTTCTGGTTATCAGCGATCCCGACTATGCCAAGGCTGTGTTGAACAGAGGAGGTGAGGAGAT
>NW_010212050.1:0-220 GCF_000695765.1 Mesitornis unicolor
GTTTTTTAAACAATCGTGCTTCAGGATAGTACCACAGCTAAGCAAGAGTGAGTCAGTCGGGTGTTCTCAGAGGACAAAATACGATGCCATACAAGACAAATGTAAGCACACCCAGCAAGGCACTACATGTACTTTGTACAAAAGCATCACCTCCCTCAGCTGTAAAACACTCACGAGCAGTAAACTGAAGAGAATTCTTAGTCCTTCAGTGTTATCATTA
>NW_010212051.1:0-221 GCF_000695765.1 Mesitornis unicolor
CGGGGGGGGCCCCCGCCCCCCCCCAGCCTCGGCAGCCCCTCACACAGGAGCGAGCACGGTGCCCGCCCGAGGCCCCCTCAGGGTTGCGCCCAGCCGTCAGGTACGCTTCTCGGCGCGGGGGCGGCCCCGGGAGCTGCCCTCACGAAGCCGGCGGCGCCTTCGTCCAGGCTCCGGCGGCCGGGCGAGGATCGGTGACCCGCGGGGGGCGCCGCGTCGGGGCG
>NW_010212052.1:0-220 GCF_000695765.1 Mesitornis unicolor
TGGAAAATTCAGATTTTAGCCTTGAAAATTGCTTTATTTTGGCAATTTTGGATGTATAACACTACCGTAAGAGCGGAAGTTGAACACCACAACTGGAACATGCCCTGGGTGACCCGGTAGGGGTGAAAAATTCAGATTTTTAGCCTTTAAAACTGCTTTATTTTGGCTATTTTGGCCATCAAATGCTGCGGAATTTGGACGTGCCAACTGGAACGTGCCC
>NW_010212053.1:0-220 GCF_000695765.1 Mesitornis unicolor
CAAGAATATAAAGGTGCTGTGTCAGAAAGCCCCAGGCAAACCTCTCCTTTCCAGTCAAACAAACACCATGCCCTGAAGTGAACACTGACTTTCAAAGACCATTTTTTCCAGAGCTTTACAAACACACCACTCATTTCCCTGTCAGTTTACCCCATGTGTACATCTGAAGTTTTCATTAAAGTTTATCTCATAAATATGATACTCACTTCAAGTACTAAAA
>NW_010212054.1:0-220 GCF_000695765.1 Mesitornis unicolor
TTTAAACTGGAAGAGAGCAGATTTAGACTGGGTACTAGGAAAAATCCTTCCCTTTCTGTAACTCTGTGATGTATTTACAGGCTGTCCTATGTAGATAGCTCAAAGCATGGCCAGTGCCCTTTCATTGTGCTGGCTATGGGGGACAAATGATTCATGGCTCAAAGGTTTTCTCGCTACGTAGTTCCCTGTTTCTGGTTTTTGTCTGTTAAAATCTGCACAC
>NW_010212055.1:0-221 GCF_000695765.1 Mesitornis unicolor
GCACGGCACAGCACCACGTGACCCGCGTGACAGCTCGTGGCACTGCACAGCGTGACGCTCACAGCCGGACTGGGGGTGACACCGGGTGACACCGCACGGGGTGACAAAGGGTGACCCACGGCACAGGTGACACAGGTGACAGAGCAGACATGGGGTGACACACGGCACGGCCCAGGGTGGCACAGGGTGGCACAGGGTGACAATGAGTGACCCATGGCACA
>NW_010212056.1:0-221 GCF_000695765.1 Mesitornis unicolor
GGACACGGCAGAGGAAGAACGAGAAGAAGAAGAAGGAAGAGAGGAAAAACACGGAACAAAAGAAATAATAAGGAATAGGAGGAATAGAAGACAGAAAAAAGAAAAGGAAAAAAGGTCAAGATAAATGAAGAAACAAACGAAGAGAAGGCAAAGAAGGAAACGACAAAGAAAGAAAGAAATCTATGCAAACAAAGAGCGAACAAACAAGGAAGAAAGAAATA
>NW_010212057.1:0-221 GCF_000695765.1 Mesitornis unicolor
GGCTATCTTCCACTCCTTCTCCCCACACCTTCCCCACTCTCAGTCTTTTATTTTTTTGGACCAGTAACCTCACATTTCTGTGATCTAAATGTGCAAATGCTTTGCAGTCACGGTCCAGTAGCTGGGTTAATCTCAGACCCCTGGAGTGGCAGATGGCTGATTTGTTGCTGATTCCAGTTAGAGAGAATTGTGCCACCTATTATCTTTGCACAGGCTGCTGC
>NW_010212058.1:0-221 GCF_000695765.1 Mesitornis unicolor
CCCCAATTCCACCCCACACCCTCAATGGCCCCATGGCCCCTTATTGCCCCAGGGACCCCCAGCACCCAGGGACCCCTAGCACCCAAGGACCCCAATTCCACCGCATGCACCCCATTGCCCCAGGGACCCCAATTCCACCCCATGGCCCCAGGGACCCCAGTTCCACCCCATGCACCCCATGCCCCCAGGGACCCCCATTGCCCTGGGGACCCCAGTTCCAC
>NW_010212059.1:0-221 GCF_000695765.1 Mesitornis unicolor
GCAGTCTACTCCATTTTGAGTTTACAAGGAAAGTTTTATTATCAGGAAAGATAAAAAAAAAATCACTCATTACAAAACATGAAGAATCATCATTTGTAACTACCTCGAAATAACTTTTTGCATGACTGAACAAACTGATCTTATTTCCTGGCGATCTCTTTTGATTTCCTGTGACATTGCAACCCAATCAACTTCTCTTGCCTTACCCTGAAGCCACCTTA
>NW_010212060.1:0-220 GCF_000695765.1 Mesitornis unicolor
TCTGTTCCATTTTCTACCTGTCAAGTTCTAAAGCATTTAGTGGGGAGAGTATTTAATATCAAGTCATTCCTTAGCTGTTTCTATGTTACTGTAGTTCTTTGTTTTAAATACATTTGTTTTGAAAGACATTTTAAACTTTTAAGGTCTGGTTGTATTTACACTGATAGTAGATGTTAAGTCATTAATAGCTACGTTATTCGTGTTACGTATTTCTGTTAAA
>NW_010212061.1:0-221 GCF_000695765.1 Mesitornis unicolor
TTAACCCAGAGAAGAGTAAACCTGTCCAAGCCATGAGCTTCTCTAGGAGGATGCTGTGGGACGAGCAGGACCACGTGAGGCAGCCGTGGGTGCTGCCACAATGTCCAAAACATGGCAAATCTGCAGAGGCTGCCATCACCTCCTTCATCCCTCCAAAACTTCTCCTCCTTCCTTTTGCTGCACCTCCAGGCTGCTCAAAACCACCCGAGCTCTGAGCCTCA
>NW_010212062.1:0-221 GCF_000695765.1 Mesitornis unicolor
AAGGTTGGACCAGGTGATCTTTCGAGGTCCCTTCCGACCTGGGCTGCTCTACGATTCTACAGTATCCAAAGGAAAGGGCCCTCACCCCCTGCTCAGCAGTGGATGACAGGTTAATTGCCGGAAAAGAAGTTGCTTCCCACCAGCAAAGCCCGCATTTGGTCAGGTTCAAGACATACACTGCAAGCATCTCTAAACCAGTTTTCCAGTCTCATATTTGCCTT
>NW_010212063.1:0-220 GCF_000695765.1 Mesitornis unicolor
AAAAATAAAAATAAAAATAAAAATAAAAAGTGTGGCATATCTCTTACTGATCTTTTATTCAGGAAAACTTCTAATCCAAAAAGGAAAAAAAAACTTCTTTACAGACATACATTATAGATTTGCTATTTCTTCATATGCTGGAATCAAATACTACACACTTTATCAAACTGACTGAGAGGACATGCACTGAGAGAGATGCACTGCTGGATCTCATCCTCTC
>NW_010212064.1:0-221 GCF_000695765.1 Mesitornis unicolor
TGCTCACACCAGTCCCCTGCTGATGCCATGGACAAGAGTCCTAGCAAGGCAGGAGCTCATTACCGTGATCACATCTGTGGGGCTGCGCAAGGAGCGCAGGGACCTGTAGTCAGCTTCCCAGTCCAGTTGGACCCGCACATCATCTTCCAGCAACGTGCCTGTAGGGCAGGGCAAACGCAGAAGAGTCAGTAAGGCACGGCAGCTTTGCCAGCAAGCTTCCC
>NW_010212065.1:0-221 GCF_000695765.1 Mesitornis unicolor
TATTTTCAAAAAGTATCTGAATTAAAGGGAAATAAAGAACATGACTCAAAATATCTACTTAGGAATATTAAGAAATAGGTAGTCTGAAAGACAAAGTCTTTATTTGTATGTTTTATGTAGTGTTGCTTCTTTGTACCTGAGAATAAATTATTTCACATTTATTTAAGAGCTAATGGGCTGCATGAGAATGACTATTTCTGTTTTATGGTAGACTTTCTTTT
>NW_010212066.1:0-221 GCF_000695765.1 Mesitornis unicolor
CTGATGGTGCCAGGTCTGGTGATGTGGTAACACAGCCCATCCGAGCTGCAGCAATTTCACAAGTGACCAAACCTGCCTGTGGTCCAGCGGGATCACAGAGAAACAGCAGCGCTGCGATTCACCAGTTCTGGGCACTTCTGTTTGGTGGCACCATTTAATGTACCCAGCTGGTGACAGAACAGGCCCGAATTGATGGTTTGGTTCCTTGGAAGCAATGCAAA
>NW_010212067.1:0-221 GCF_000695765.1 Mesitornis unicolor
ACAATCACCTGCTTGAGTGAGCTCTTTGGACGAGGCAAACAAGTGTCACTTTGTTCTCACTTGTGCAACCCAGGCAGCGACTGAGGAGGGGCGGGTAGAGGAAGGTCAAGACAGAGCCATGATTTAAAGGCAAGAGGATGATTTGGTGACTGAATGAGCCAGGGCTTCACTTTTCGCTCTCGCAGATACAGGGCATTATGCAGAGGGAGGCATGTTAGTGT
>NW_010212068.1:0-221 GCF_000695765.1 Mesitornis unicolor
CTCCAGGTAGGTCTTTGGGACTGCTTTAGAGCCCCATCCTGGACTTCATAAGCAGGAACATCTGGAGTTCCTGCCAGTCCTGGGAGGGTGCAAGGCTGCTCTGGAAGGTGCCACAATCGTGATGCGAGTCCCACTGAGACCGTGCTGTAGTTTCATTGCATTGCCCTTTGCAAAATCACAGGCAACTCTGTAATCTTTGTTTCTGTGACCTTATCTGCAGG
>NW_010212069.1:0-221 GCF_000695765.1 Mesitornis unicolor
CAGCCAAGGCTGCCCTCAACTTTCACTGCTTCAACCAGATCCTCCTTGTCAGTGAGCATATATTAGATAGTAAAATTAGTAAATTAGTTTCGTTGTAACAATTACTCTGTGGGCCGTGAAAAATATTATTAGAAATATATGGATACTCAAATAATTTGAAAGTACACTTCAATCTCCTCTTCAGGATTAACATTGCTAAATCTGGGTTTACGCTTTTTGCA
>NW_010212070.1:0-221 GCF_000695765.1 Mesitornis unicolor
AGTGATTTCTTATTCCATACTAAGTAAAATATAACTTTCAAATAACAATTTAAGTATCACAGACCAGATATTTATGCAATGATTCAGTTATAAGAATATATAATATTTACATCTTTCTTTAAAGTTTTGTTTTCTTGCAAGAATTCTTTACAAATAGCAATTTAGAGGGTTAGAAGTTCTATACACACTTTACAGGTTGCAAGACAGACAAAAGTGATTTT
>NW_010212071.1:0-220 GCF_000695765.1 Mesitornis unicolor
GCTACCAAAGAGTGTTATAAAAAACCAATTGGTAATGCTGACTTCTGTAAATTCCGAGTTACACAAAAAGGTGGTGGCAAAGCAAAAACCGTTAAAAGCTAGACCAAGACCTGGTGACACGGGAGCATCTGCGACACATCATCATTGTGCATTACAAGTAATATTGCTTGGTTAATATTCAGCGGTAGGCAGTATGACTTGATACACAACATTGCGGCAG
>NW_010212072.1:0-221 GCF_000695765.1 Mesitornis unicolor
CTGTGGGATCCCAAAGGCGCGAAGTGTAGGAAAACTCCAGGAAGTTGGGTTTATCACTTCTCAGAAAGCAAACGGGAGCTGCCCCTTGTTGTCCCGTTGGAGTTGAGGTCCGTGTAACCCGGAGCGCCGGGTCTGGGTCTGTCCCGGGGCAGAGGGGCACCGTCCCGCGGGGGTGGCAGCATTCCGGGGGTCCCGTCCAGGAGGGATCTGGGGGGAGCAGA
>NW_010212073.1:0-221 GCF_000695765.1 Mesitornis unicolor
CTGGGCACCTCTGACACCTGCAGAAATGTCCCTACACTCTTTGTTTTCATTTTGCTGAGATGGTATCTACAAGGAAACGTGATCCAGGATATTTTAGGTACCTAATCTGTGCAGTGATGTAAACGTAAAGAACAGTGGCAAGTGTGTAGGAAGAACCCTCCAGCAGGTGTAGGAGTAGGTAGTCCAAAGCACAAGGAAAGTGTTGGACAAAAGGAAGAGCG
>NW_010212074.1:0-221 GCF_000695765.1 Mesitornis unicolor
GCTGTGCCCCTCAGCGTACTCATCCTCTTTGACTTCTTGGGCTACAAGTTCCTCTACTCGCCGGAGATTGGCTTTGTGCTGTCCTGCGTGAACAGCAGTCTCAACCCTGTCATTTACTTCCTTGTGGGGAGCTACAGGGATCGGAGAATCAAGTTCACCCTCAGGCTGGCATTCCAGAGGGCTTTTGAAGATTCAGGAGATGACAAAGATGAACGGGAAAC
>NW_010212075.1:0-221 GCF_000695765.1 Mesitornis unicolor
CCCAGAGCCAGTACTCAGCTGAATGGCATCTTCTCATGAGCCTCAGCTCTTAGTCTTGGGATCCTCAGGCCCAAGCAGTTGGCCGGAGCTTGTGCTCTGGCAGGAGCACTGTCAGTAAGATCAGACAGCAGGAAAGTGATTTTTTTTGGTAATAATTTCTTGCAACTCCTTGAATAGACCTGGGTGTTTATTCAGAGCTAGAAATCTTGACTCAGCCACCC
>NW_010212076.1:0-221 GCF_000695765.1 Mesitornis unicolor
CTACAAGACCAGCTCAAGAGAAATGGAACATATCACATGTCTCCTGTGTGAGTGTGGAGAGGACATGTGTAGATGGGATGGAAAACCTACCTCTGTTCTACAAGTACGAGTATGCCAGTTACAAGGTAAACCAAATAGGAGAGAGAGAATTCCCAGGAGTATGGCTGCTCTGGTCTACAGTGAATGGAACCCCAGTTCAAGTAGATGGGCCTCAGATCCAT
>NW_010212077.1:0-221 GCF_000695765.1 Mesitornis unicolor
CACTGCTCAACTCTCCTCCAACACCCAGTTGTTACAAGGTAGAAGACGCAGAGGTCAGAGTTCTGATGTTGGCTGGTTTAGAGTTAATTTTCGTCATAGAAATCCTTTATTTTGGATTAGTGCTGGAAACAGTGTTGAATACACAGAGATGTTTACATTTTTGTTTAGCAGTTCTTACACATGGTCAAGAAATTTTCTGCTTTTTACACTGCCCCACCAAC
>NW_010212078.1:0-221 GCF_000695765.1 Mesitornis unicolor
TGGTCACAACTGGATTTAGCTCCATTCAGAAGTGACAGTCTTGCCAGACTTAGCACTGAAGCAAGGATGAGATGATTACAGAGCTACCTCCTCTTCTGTTGTCAAGACTGAGGATTGAGTCTGAAGTCCTAGCACTGCACACCCATCAGAGGTGGTGACCACACTGTTACCAGGGATGACTCCTGGCCGGCACAAACAGATGGGCCTTCTACAGATTCTTA
>NW_010212079.1:0-221 GCF_000695765.1 Mesitornis unicolor
TCAGTATTTTTATTCTTATATATTATTATTAGTTTAGTTTAGCTTATTTCAATCACTAAATTGTTTTTATCTCCACCCATGAGCGCTCCAAGCTTTTTCTCCCGCTTCTCTCCCCACTCCACCAGAAGGAAGGGAGCAAGCAAACAGCTGCGTGGTGTTTTAGCTTCTTGCCAGGTTCAACCATGACACAGTTATGATAAGAGCTGCAAAATGCAAACAGG
>NW_010212080.1:0-221 GCF_000695765.1 Mesitornis unicolor
CTGCAGCAGCGTCAGGAAGCAAAGCCAGAAACCTCTTCCAAAGGCACTGCTGCTGCTCAGGGAGCTCCGACCTCCTCCGAGGCAGGATCTCCCCCTGCAATACGTGAAATCTGACCAGACCCGTGCACAGGTAGCAACACCAGGATACACAAAACACCCAACCTCCTCAACCGCTCGCCACCGACTGTCCTACCGTAGGCAGCTCAGAGCAGAGACCATCC
>NW_010212081.1:0-221 GCF_000695765.1 Mesitornis unicolor
GAGTAGATCTAGTTTTGAAATGATGGATGGACAAAAAAAATAATCTTTTATTACCCTCTGTTCTGTTCTAGTTGGAAAGGTGTAGAAACAGTAAGATACAGGAGAATTTCTCACAAATTAATCCGATATTATTAGGCACTGTAGTTGTATAACGTATATGTTACTAGACATATACTAGACATGTACTAGACATTACTAGACATACTAGACATGCACATGAC
>NW_010212082.1:0-221 GCF_000695765.1 Mesitornis unicolor
AGCTTTTCAGGAGAGTACCTACCTCGGGCGTGCTATCTGCCCTGATTTGAAGCAAAAAATGCCTAAAAATATTAGAGATACAGGCAACTTCGCTATGTAATTTTGTATTTCAATGTAAATATAGAAGAGAGCCATCGCCTCCAGTGGAAACCAGGGGAAGGAGGAGGGAGAGGGGTACCAAAATTAGGTAATGCTGTTAGGTGCTGAAATCTCTCATTAAA
>NW_010212083.1:0-221 GCF_000695765.1 Mesitornis unicolor
ATTACTGTTTTTCCTGGGTTTTTTCTTTTTTCTCTGGTGTTTTTTTATTTTTCCTTTTTTTCGGATTTTCTTTTTTCCTGTTCCTTTTTTTCCCCTGTTTTTTATTATTTTTACTTTTTTGGGGTTTTTTTCTTTTTTTCCTTTTTTTCCCTTTTTTAACTTTTTCTCCTGGTTTTTTCTCTTTTATTTTCCCTTTTTCCCCTTTTCCCTGCGTTTTCAAT
>NW_010212084.1:0-221 GCF_000695765.1 Mesitornis unicolor
GATGCTCCCCATCTAATGGATCTCATGAGCCTGCATTTTCACCTTGTATTTCACTTTCAGTCTTTTTTTGACCTACTACTCCTTGCTATAACCCCTGGCAATGTAATTCCAACAAGAGCTGTAGTTTTATCTGTAGCAGCGGTATATCCAGGCACGCAGTTTACTACAATCCCTTGTGTTTGCTGTGTATGACACAATCTCAGACCATAACTTGAAACATT
>NW_010212085.1:0-221 GCF_000695765.1 Mesitornis unicolor
AGTTTTCCAAGCATGCCATTGTGTGCTGGAGGCAGACATGGGACCACTCATCAATGTAACAGTCTCGCAAACCAAGCTATGAGGTTCTAGGAATTTGACAGAATTTGTATTTCAAGGCAAATCTGCATGCCTTTAAGCAATTTAACCTCAACTTTTGGTTGAGTTTGTTCAATCTGCGTCTAAACGTGGTTCCTTGTGAGTTATCCTATCGCCGTATCCCG
>NW_010212086.1:0-221 GCF_000695765.1 Mesitornis unicolor
TAGTCTTGCTGTGGATTGAGAGGTTTCCAAGTGGGTGCATGCAATTCCAAGAAGAAGAAGAGAAAAAAGACCTAGAACAAGTATTATAATTACTGTCATACGAAAACCTGCTTCAGTCCAGATGTAGAAGCCGGCACCACAGAAATGTTAACATCTAGTAGTTCTGCTGCAGGGCAATGACAGACGAATCTCACATATGTTTGCAGAAGGGACGTATTACA
>NW_010212087.1:0-221 GCF_000695765.1 Mesitornis unicolor
TTTTGTGCTCTTTGTTTGTTGTTTTTTGTCTTCCCCACACACATATTTGCTGACCTTTAGGTAAAGTGGTGGGAGGATGCCCAGTCATCCCACTCCAGTGATTAAATGGCTCTAGCTTGTCCCTCCTAGTGCCCGTGAGTTCTGCGTGCACAGTGTCCCCCACCCAGGTCCATGGTCCAATGGAGAAGCATGTTTGTGTCTTTGGCTTCTTGAGTGGTCTT
>NW_010212088.1:0-221 GCF_000695765.1 Mesitornis unicolor
AGGGGAAAGTGAGGCCTGAAGGGGTCCTGGACATCTCTATGAGGGGAAAAGGGGGATTTGGGGTCATTTTGTGAGGGGAACAGGGGGCTTTTGAACTATTTTGTGAAGGGAAAGGGGGTTTTAAGGAGTATTTGGGTGATTTTATGAGGTGAAAAGGGGATTTTAGGGGGTTCTGGGCCGTTTTGTGAGCGGAAAGTGAGGCCTGAAGGGGTCCTGGAGCT
>NW_010212089.1:0-221 GCF_000695765.1 Mesitornis unicolor
CTTTATCCATGTAAAATAGCTATTTATTGAATTTTTCTTTTAAAAGCTGGACTTAATTATTTTTTCTCTCAGTTTAAACATTTAAAATGGAGAACTTGTTGCTGTTTATTAAAAGAATTGCATTTTGAAAATCAACATGAAGATAACTGAATTGCAACCTTATGAAGAAATTACATTGCCTTGGTTCTTTGATGGTGAAGCACAATTCTTATAACAAACTG
>NW_010212090.1:0-221 GCF_000695765.1 Mesitornis unicolor
ATGGATAGGGGAGTAACAACTTTCTGGCCACCCTCATACTTCCCTGCGAAACAGATGTTGCTCCTTCGCCTTTCAATGGCACAAACGCCATGAAGTACTACAATGGTGGTTAAAAATGTACTCTCATGCTACGTCATGGAAAACTGGGCTAATCAGGTACTGATGACTAACTCCATTGTTTCAAACCAGAGGAACTGAGTTCCCTGGAAGAGCAGATTAGG
>NW_010212091.1:0-221 GCF_000695765.1 Mesitornis unicolor
CTTCAAGGCAGTGCCTGGGCCATGGGATCTCTGCTGAGCTGAACCATGAGCAGGAGGATCCCTGTGCTGAGCGTGGGCTCTTCCCTCCAGGTTATGGCAGATCCTCCTGATGCACAGCTCTGGGCCCTGCTTCCTCAAAGGCCTTGGATGCTTTCTGAGCAGGCAGATTTGCATGCTGTGCCTGCCAGAGCGTTTGGACTGTTTGAATTTTAGGTGGAGGC
>NW_010212092.1:0-221 GCF_000695765.1 Mesitornis unicolor
CCTTATCCACCTCTAATGAAGCTGTCAGAGTTACATCAAGGTTAATTAAACCCAAGAGGCACAACATTAGTGTGGCATGGACAGTGTATCTCAAGCCATGGATGTGAGGGTGAATAACACACAAAGCTGACAAGCACCTCTCATTTTCATAGTACTCCTGAACACATTGGTTATTCTGGCTTCCTGTCCCCTATTATATGAGAAAATTTGTTGAGAATACT
>NW_010212093.1:0-221 GCF_000695765.1 Mesitornis unicolor
TGATTACTTATCAGATTATCACACTGATAGAGCACCAGTAGGTGGCAAATCTCAGCATACATTGATAAAAAACTAAATGAAAAAGCAATGGCTGAGACAAGTAGTTTAAAATCCCTTTAAAATGTATATACCATGGCAATAAATTATCCAGATAGCTGTATTTGTTTTTATAAATACAAGTTTTATCTCATGTTTGTTGGTTATTTTCAATTGCTCTTTGT
>NW_010212094.1:0-221 GCF_000695765.1 Mesitornis unicolor
AAATTTCCCCCAAAATTCACAAATTCCCCCATAAAATTCCCAAAATCTTCAAATTTTCCCCCAAAATCTCTAAATTTCCACCAAAATTCCCAATTTTCCCGCAAAATATCCCAAATTTCCCCTCAAATCTCCAAATTTCCCCCATAATCTCCAAATTCCTCCCCAAAACCTCAAAGTTTTCTCCCAAACTCCCAAATTTCCCCCAAAATTCCCAGATTTCT
>NW_010212095.1:0-221 GCF_000695765.1 Mesitornis unicolor
TGAAACTATACAGATTGAGCTAGTCTGAAGTATAGGATTGTTCAGCCTCTCTGTCTCATAAGGGATTTATTATCTTTAAGAGCAGTTAAACTGCCAGGAACCTTGGACGTGCTTTAAAGATGGCAGAAACCTCAATCAAAGCCAGTTTCCCATTGCCTGTGTAAGTCAGAGCATTCCAGCATGCCCAGCTTCAGAGATGAGTCACTGCTCAGGGCTTAGGA
>NW_010212096.1:0-221 GCF_000695765.1 Mesitornis unicolor
CTTTTCTGGGCTCTGATGAGCGTCGGCATCGGGCGCCTTAACCCGGCGTTCGGTTCATCCCGCAGCGCCAGTTCTGCTTACCAAAAGTGGCCCACTGAGCACTCGCATTCCACGGCGCGGCTCCACGCCAGCGAGCCGGCCCCCTTACCCATTGAAAGTTTGAGAATAGGTTGAGATCGTTTCGGCCCCAAGACCTCTAATCATTCGCTTTACCGGGTAAA
>NW_010212097.1:0-221 GCF_000695765.1 Mesitornis unicolor
ACCTGTTTGCTGTGCTACTTACATCTGTGGCCATGAGTTCCTCCTGGTCATCAATACTGGGAACAGTGATCTCACCTTGACTCACATAGTGGAAATCGTAAGGGTTGGTGGTAATGAGGAGCATGTCTGAAAGTAGGAAGAGCCAAGTCACAGGCTTAGTTTTGGCAACCAGATAATAGAGGGAACTGTTGCTCAGTGATCATCCTCAAAAAGACCTAATA
>NW_010212098.1:0-221 GCF_000695765.1 Mesitornis unicolor
CTGTTTTACTGGTACCAATGCAAGGATGCTTATTTGGAGACTTGTCTTTTGCCACATGTGAATTATCACTAACTTGCAGATTGAAGTATAGGAAGTATGAGGACTGGGGGACATTGTTTTTTGTTTGGGTTTTTTTCATTCCAAGTGTTCTGGTAAAACTTATATACTTTCCCTAATGTCTTACACTCAAGTCATAGAATCATAAAATGTATTGGGTTGGA
>NW_010212099.1:0-216 GCF_000695765.1 Mesitornis unicolor
AGGCGGGAAAAGAGGGAAAATGGGGATAAAAAGGCAGGAAAAGGAAAAAAGGTGGGAAAAGGGGGAGAAAATGGTGGGGGAAGGGGAAAATGGGAGGGAATGTGGTGGGAAAACGGCGGGAAAATGGAAATGGCGGGAAAAAAACAGGGAAAATGGCGAGAAAATGGGGGAAATGGCAGGAAAGTAGGGATAAAAAGGCGGGAAAAGAGGGAAAAT
>NW_010212100.1:0-221 GCF_000695765.1 Mesitornis unicolor
CTTCAAATGCCAACCGACTATTTAACTCTTTCCATCACAGCTCAAGAAAATATGAGTAGCCTTTAAATCACAATCACTTAAGATACAGCCAGCAATAGCAAAATTGGAAATTGAGCAGGAGGGGGAGGAACCAAATCAGAAAAATGGACAACTCAAACTGACTTCATGGACCTTCAAAGTTTCAAGCAAGATCTCATTTCCAGATCTGCTTTCCCATTAGC
>NW_010212101.1:0-221 GCF_000695765.1 Mesitornis unicolor
ATTACTGTTTGGACACACTTGCAAGTATTGTTTTGCAAACTTCTTGGTTTTTTTTAATTTAAACAGTTTTGCCTTCTTGTTTTTAAGCTGAACTCTATTATAGTTTCTGTTAACAAAATCCTACAGTACTCAAAATAATTATAAGACAGAAAGATAGACGTGCCTCTTGGGCTTGTTGTAATCTTGCTTGTTTAGCAGTTTAATTTTGGGAGGTTACACTT
>NW_010212102.1:0-221 GCF_000695765.1 Mesitornis unicolor
ATATAGTATATAGTATTTATATAGTATATAGAATTTATATAGTATATAGTGTGTATAGTGTATATATAGTATATATGGTATATAGTATATAATATAGTATGTGTGTGTGTATATATATATCTATATATCTCAAATCTTCTACAAGTCAGCACACCAGTCTACTTGAACCAATTCAAAATAGCTCAAAAAATTATTGTTTTTAATGGCTCCCCCCCCCCTTG
>NW_010212103.1:0-221 GCF_000695765.1 Mesitornis unicolor
TTCGAGGCGGTGTCGGCGCAGCTGCTGCAGCGCACGCAGGCCATGCTCAACAAGTACCGCCTGCTGCTGCTCGACGAGTCCCGGGTGAGTGCGCCAGAACCTCCCCGCTCACCCCAAAACCCACGCCCGCTCTTGGCGATTCTGAGCGGGGATGGGAAAAACGGGGGGAAATGCCCCAAAAAAAGCTGACAACGTGGGTGAGGGTGGTGATGATGGTGACG
>NW_010212104.1:0-221 GCF_000695765.1 Mesitornis unicolor
TACAGCACAACTGAGTGTGCATCTCTTTCACACTAACTACGAAACAACTCGAATCCACCAAGGCACTATCTGCTCTTACTCTATACCGTCAGGTTTCTCACATCGGTTATTTTTTGGGGGGAGCGGTTAGGATGGATATTTTTTTAACTTGCAAGTTGCACTTTTTTATTCCCAGCATTTTTCCTGGAGGACTGATAATAGCACTGTATATGTTCTCAGGA
>NW_010212105.1:0-221 GCF_000695765.1 Mesitornis unicolor
TCATTACTCGCCACTCTCTGGTATGCAAAAGCTGCTTGCTGCAAAAATGCCATCACGCATTTTACCCTTACCAATGCACCCAAAAGCCACCCCACACGAGTGCCACGCCATGACCTCACTGACAACACCCGATGTCTCCTGTGCTTTGGTCGTGTCTCCCCAATGTCCTCTCATGCACCAATAATACAAAGAATTTGTCCTCTAATAATCTCACTTAAAAG
>NW_010212106.1:0-221 GCF_000695765.1 Mesitornis unicolor
TACAAGCAGCAATTTTAACCCCTTTCTCAATACTTTCCAGTTTAGACAGCAGCATTTGAAGCTGCATTGTCAGTGGAAAATAAGAAAAGCTGAACTCCAAAAGTTCCGTTTTAATGAGCCCTGGAGGACGTCAAACTCTGTCCTGTTCTCAAGTGCATGCTCTGACCTATCTAGAAGCCAGCACTTTTGTCAAAACACCCAACAGAGTCCCTGTGGGCCGT
>NW_010212107.1:0-221 GCF_000695765.1 Mesitornis unicolor
TGTCCCTCCCACCCCCAGGAGGCTGATCTGAGTATCTCGGTCGTATCACGGCACGGGGTGGCCAGGGAGCAGCGCAGATGGTCTGGAGGCTCCTGTACCTCAACCAGCTCTTACCTCAAAAATACGTTCAAACTCGTCGCCCTGCACTTCGCTTTCCGGAGGAAGCGAGAAGACACTTGAGAGGCAGGCATGTAGGAGGCTTTTCTCTTTGCCCTCCAGCA
>NW_010212108.1:0-221 GCF_000695765.1 Mesitornis unicolor
ACAATTTTACTGTACATACTGCAGGACACTATACACCCACTATGAGCTGCTGAAGCAGTAGTACAGGAATGCTACCCCTTACCCTACAGGGCACCCCAACAGTACCACCCACACCACGGGTCCTACCAAGAAATGGGACACACCCACAACCAGCTGCAGTACAGCAGCACTACACCCCATCCATCAACCATACCCCCCACCAGAAACCCTACCAAAAACCA
>NW_010212109.1:0-221 GCF_000695765.1 Mesitornis unicolor
CCTTAACTGGTCCCCATAGTCCTTAACTGGTCCCTCAGGCCCTAACTGGTCCCATAATTCTTGTCCCCCAGTCCCTAACTGGTTCCTCAGTCCTTGTCCCTCAGTTCTTAACTGGTTTCCCAGTCCTCTACTGGTCCCCCAGTCCCTAACTGGTCCCCCTAGTACCTAACTGGTTTCCCAGTCCTTGATCCCCAGTCCTCATCCCCCAGTCCCTAACTGGT
>NW_010212110.1:0-221 GCF_000695765.1 Mesitornis unicolor
TTACTGCCAGTTAAAAACTGATGGTGGATCTTTAAAGGTTTGTGATGTGTTTGTGACTGTCAGTGAAACTTCCATTTTCTGTTTGAGGTGAGGGCTGTAACTCTTGTTGCAATGTGTCGCACACAGAGCAGCTTATTCTGGAATAATGCAAACTTACGGAATATGTATCAGACCATGTGAACGTTCACTGTGTTGAAATGAATGGTGGCACTGCCGTGGAA
>NW_010212111.1:0-221 GCF_000695765.1 Mesitornis unicolor
TAGGGACATGAGTGAACACAAGAGGACATTGAGGCATTGGCACATGGGGGATATGGGGACACTGGGGATATTGGGGTCGTGGACATCGTTAGGGACAGGAGTGAACGCAAGGACATTGGGGACTTGGGGACATGGGGATATGGGGGGATATGGGGGGATATGGGGGGCAATGGAGAATATGGGAGGACATTGGGGACATGGGGACATTTGGGACATTGGGG
>NW_010212112.1:0-221 GCF_000695765.1 Mesitornis unicolor
GACACCCATTCTCTGGGAGGGGAATCTGGAGCTGCTTGGAGAGCATGGTGGTTCTCCAGGGACAGCATATTCCTGGAGTTGAGTGGGTATGGAAGAGTTCTGCAGAGGTGGGGTCTGAGGCTCTAAGTACAGGACATATGCAGACCTCCTCTGGGCACTTCCCAGTTCCTCCCCACCTGTTCAGAGGAGGAATTCCCACCAAAGGACACACTAGTCCAGGC
>NW_010212113.1:0-221 GCF_000695765.1 Mesitornis unicolor
TTATTATATTATTTATTTATACAGATAATTCTTTCCCCCTTCTTTAGGGAACTATGACAGAAGGCTGCATTCTAGCAATATTTACTGTTTCCTGCTTCACTTCAGGAACATTTTTTTGGGATGAGAAGTTACAGGTGACTTCATGGCATGCTGTGATTTTCAGAGTACCCAAGCTGGCTGTCGTGGTTGAGGGCTGGGCACTAAACCCTGCACAGCTGCTC
>NW_010212114.1:0-221 GCF_000695765.1 Mesitornis unicolor
GCACAGCGCGCACCACGGACAGGACAGCGCGTGGCACGGCACACACCATGGCCAGGACGGCACATGACATGGCACACACCGCGGCACGACTGTGCGCGGCACAGGACACAACAGCACAGCACACACCACGGCAGGACGGTGCATGGCACGGGGCAGGATGGCGCAGTGGCTCACACGGTGGGAGGACAGTGCCTGGCACAGCGGCATTGCTGTGGCTGGGG
>NW_010212115.1:0-221 GCF_000695765.1 Mesitornis unicolor
TCTGGTATTTTAGACAGCAGTTGGGAAGGAGGGCGTGGGAACAAACACAACACCACCAACACCAAACAAACAAAACCCAAAACGTAACAGAAGAGAGAATATATGACCTTCAATGGCTGGCTATGCTCATAACATAAAGTCTCTTCCAGTGCCATTTGATCAGAGTCCTTTAGCTGAAGAAAACTTCAATCAAATTCAAAGTATCCATTCACACTTCTGTT
>NW_010212116.1:0-221 GCF_000695765.1 Mesitornis unicolor
GCCAATGCTTGCCATGCCGGGCTTGTAGCACCCATACCAGGCTCATAGGACCTGTGACAGTTTGTAGCACCCATAATGGGCTCACAGCACCCGTGCCAGGCTCGCAGCACCCTTACCACACTCACAGCACCCATGCTAGGCTCATAGCACCCATACCAGGTTCATAACACTCATGCTACCAGTGGCCCCCCGCCACTGGCACAGCTGGGGGCCGTGGGCTT
>NW_010212117.1:0-221 GCF_000695765.1 Mesitornis unicolor
TTCTGATCAGAAATACATTCCTTTGATATGAAAGATGTTTCTGAGCAGGAATTCTAGGCTGGTAAAACCTTAGGATTTAGTTTAAAAGCAAGATTAATCCCTTCTTGTCATAGTTTAATCCAGAAGAAATAAAAGTCTGGATGCTTGTTTCCTGCTGCTGTCTTTGTAGGACTATGTTGTGCTTGAGTGGTTTGTTCATCATGATTGCCTTGCACTAATTA
>NW_010212118.1:0-221 GCF_000695765.1 Mesitornis unicolor
AACGAAGATGCAAAGCCTATTCTCCAGCTCCACCACAGCAAGCAGAGCACACCCTGAGGAACAAGCAAGCACATTTGCCCCTCAGCTCCAGGTAACTTCTGAGGTAACAGCATTTCCGAGTACTCTGTTGGTACCTGTCCTGGTTTTGCTGGGATACAATCAGAATTTGGCTTTTTTTTTCCAGGAAAGATGCAAAGACCGCAGTACTGGATTTAGTGGGA
>NW_010212119.1:0-221 GCF_000695765.1 Mesitornis unicolor
CCGGACGGAGCCACCCCGGCCCAGAGCAGCTCCCGTGGGGCTGGGACCCACGGACACCCGTGGGCAGGGACGGGCGGGACGGGGAGTGCAGCCCTGGGGTGTCAGAACAGGGCAGGGCTGGGAAAATCTCACGAATAATAAAATCTCCACCCCATCTTTTCTCTGTGCCCGTCCCGGTGCATTTTACTGGGGGGCGCTGTGTTATTTTCGGGAATGCTCCA